>NW_026019455.1:0-90345 GCF_003254725.2 Canis lupus dingo | reverse complement strand
TGCAGGTGGTAAAGACTCACAAGGTCCAGAAGAGGCCTAAGTGAGGAGGAGATTAACCATGTCCTCTTTAGGCCCAGTTGAGGACCAGAGTCCCCAGCTCCGGGTGAGTCCCAGAGGGGGACCAGCGTCACCCGATTCTGGTGATATCCAGGTGGGGACCAGAGTCAGCACGTCAGGGTGAGACCCAGAGTCGGACGAGAATCACTAGGTCCAGGTGAGGCCCCGATGTGGAACTGAGAAACCAGGTCCCATGATGCACATATGAGGACCTGAGTCACCAGGTCCAGGTGAGGTCCCTGTGGGAACCAGTCACCTCGTCCAAGTGAGGCCCAGGTGGGACCACACTCACCAGGTCCAGGTGAGGCCAAGTTATATAAGAGAGTATCCAGGTCCCAATGATGCCCAGGTAAAGACCAGAGTTAACAGGTCCAGGAGAGGCCCAAATATGGATCAGAGTCATTGTGTTCCAGGTGAGGCCAGATGGAGACCACAGGAACCAGGTCCAGGAGTGCCCCTTATGGGAACCAGAGCCGCCAGATCCAGGAGAGGTCCAGGTGGGACCACAGTCACAAGGTCCAGGTGAGGTGCAGGTGGCAACAGGATTCACCAAGTCCAGGTGAGGCCCAGGTGGCGACCAGTCACCAGATGGAGGTGAGGACCAGCTAAGGACCAGATACACCAGGCCCAAGTGAAGACCAAGGGGTGACCAGATTCACCAGGTAAGGGTGAGTCCCAGAAGGGGAACCAGAGTAACCAGTTTAGTATGAGGCCCAGAATGGGACCAGAGGTCCCTGGTCAAAGTGAGGCCCAGGTGTGCAATAGAGTATCCAGGTCCCAATGATGCCTGGGTGAGGACCAGAGTCACTAGGGCCATGCAGGCCCAGATGGGGAACAGAATCACTAGGTCCTGGTGAGGCATAGAAAAAGTCCCCAGTCACCAGTATCAGGTGAGGCCTTTGTGGGAAACAGAGCCACTCTATCCAGCTGAGTCCAGGTACATGTAAGGCCCACGTGAGGAGCAGATTCATCAGGTCGAATTGAGGCATAGCTGGGGACAAGAGTCACCAGGTCTGGGTGCGGCCTAGGTGGGGCAAGATTCAGCAGTTCTGAGATAGGTCAAAGTGGGGATGAGAGACACCAGGTCCAGGTGAGGCCAAACTGAGGACCAGAGTCACCAGATCCAGGTGAGGTCCATGTTGGAAAGAGAGTCACCAGGTCCAGGAGAGGTCCAGGTGGGGACCAGAGTCACCAGATCTAGGTGAGGTCCAGGTGGGGACCAGAGTCACCAGAATCAGGTGAAGCCCAGGTGGGGACGACAGTCACCAGATCCAGGGTAGTCTCAGGGGCAGACAAGAATCAGCAAAGTCCAGGTGAGGTGCAGGTGAAAGCCACACTCAACAGGTCCCGGTGAGGCCCTGGTGGGGACCAGAGCCACGAGGTGCATGAGAAGCTAGAAACACTGCAGCCACCAGGTCCACATGATGTCCATGTGGGAACGAGAATCACCAGTTACATTGAGGCCCAGGTGGGGATCCGACTCACCATGTCCATGTGAGACCCAGGTGGGAACCAGTGTCACCATGTCCAGGTGTTCCCCAGGTGAAGACCACAGTTAATAGGTCCGGCTGGGTCACTGTTAGTGAACAGTGTAACCATATCCTGATGCTACCCAGGTGGGGACCAGAGACACCAGGGCCTGGTGAAGCCCAGGTGGGACAAGAGACATGAGGTCCAGGTGAGGTCCCGATGGGAACCACAGTCACCAGGTCAGGTGAGGCCATGCTTAGGTCAGAGTCACCAGTTACAGGTGACGCCCAGGTTGAGCCAGAGTCACCTGGTACAAAAGAGGTCAAAGTCAGGACCAGAGTTACCAAGATCAGGTCAGTCCCAGTGGGGAATAAAGTAACCATGTCCCGATGATGCCCAGGTAGAACCAGAGTCACCAGGTCCAGATGAGGCGCAGGTGGGGAGCATGTTCACTAGGTCCCGTTGAGGCCCAGTTGAGGACCAGAGTCACGAGGTCTAGTTGAGGCATAGAGGGGTACCAGATTCACCTGGTCTTGGTGATATCCAGACGGGGACCAGAGTCACCATGTCTGGCTGAGGCCCAGAGGTGATCCAGAGTAATCATGACCAGGTGAGGGTCAGGTGTGGAACAGAGTATCCAGGTCATAATGGTACACAGGTGAGGACCAGAGTCACCAGATCTGGGTGAGGCCAGTTAGGATCAGAGGCACCAGTTCCAGGTGAGGCCAATAAGGAGTTCACAGCAATCAGGTCCATGTGGGGAACAAATTCACCAGGACTGGGTGAGGCCCAGATGGGGACCAGATTCACAAGGTCCATGAGATTCCCAGATGATGACCAGAGTTACCAGTTCCGGGTGAGGACGAAGTAAGGACCATATTCACCAGGTCCAAGTGAGGCCCACGTGGGGACCTGTGTCACCAGGTATGGGTGAGGCACAGGTGGCAACCCCACTCACCAGGTCAAGGTGAGGCCAAACTGCAGGCCATGCAGAGGAACCGTGTCACGATGATGCCCAGGTAGGGACCAGAGTTACCAGGTACAAGTGAGGCCCCGGTGGGGATCAGAGGCAACAGGTCCATGTGAGGCCAGCTTGGGGACTATGGTCAACAGGTCTACTTGAGGCCCAGGTGTGGAACACAGTAAGCAGGTCCAGGTGAGTCCCCAGTGGTGACAAGTGTCACCACGTCCAGGTGAGGCCCAGTTGGGGACCAGGTTCACCATGTCCAAGGGAGGCCCTTGAAAGAACCAGAGTGAACAGATCGAGGTCAGGCGCAGGTTTCAACCAGGGTCAGCAGGTCTAAGTCAGGGGAAAGTGGGGTTCACAGTCACTACGGCACGGTGAGACTCATAGGGGGACCAGAGTCACATGGTCCAGGTGAGGTCCAGTTGTGGAACACAGTCACCGGGTCCCAATTTTACCCAGTTGAGGACCATGGTCAACAGGGCAAGGTGAGACACAGATGGGGATCGGAGTCCCCAAATCCAGGTGAAGCCAAGGTGGGGACCACTGTCACCAGATCCAGGGTAGTCTCAGGTGCAGACCAGAATCACCAGGTACAGGTGAGGTGCAGGTGGCAACCACACTCACCAGGTCCTGGTGAGGCCCTGGTGGGGACCAGAGTCACGAGGTACATGAGAAACTAGAAACACCGCAGCCACCAGGTCCACATGTTGTCCATGTGGGATCGAGAATCAACAGTTATAGGTTAGGACCAGGTGGTTATCTGACTCACCATTTCCAGGTGAGACCCAGGTGGGAACGAGTGAAACCATGTCAAGGTGTGGCCCAGGTGAAGATCAGAGTTAATAGGTCCTGCTGGGTCACTGTTAGTGAACAGTGTAACCATATCCTGATGCTACCCAGGTGGGTACCAGAGACACCAGGTCCTGGTGAGGCCCAGGTGGGACCAGAGACATGAGGTCCAGGTGAGGTCCCGATGGGAACCACAGTCACCAGGTCAGGAGAGGCCATGCTTTGGATCAGAGTCACCAGTTACAGGTGAGGCCCAGGTGGAGCCAGAGTCACCTGGTACAGGAGAGGCCAAAGTCAGGACCAGAGATACCAGGATCAGGTCAGTCCCAGTGGGAAACAGAGTAACCATGTCCCGATGATGCCCAGGTAGACCCAGTGTCACCAGGTCCAGATGAGGCGCAGGTGGGGAGCATATTCACTAGGTCTCGGTGACACCCAGTTGAGGACCAGTGTCACAAGGTCTATTTGAGCCCTAGAGGGGTAAAAGATTCACCTGGTCCAGGTGACATCCAGATGGGCACCAGAGTCACCATGTCAGGGTGAGGCCCAGAGAGGTTCCAGAGTCATCATGTCCAGGTGAGCCTAAGGTGTGGAACAGAGTCACCAGGTACCAATAATGCCCAGGTGAGGACCAGAGTCACCAGGTCTGGGAGTCGGGCAGATAGGATCAGATTCACCAGTTCCTGGTGAGGCCAAGAAAGTGTCCACAGCAATCAGATCCAGGGGGGGAACAAAGTCACCAGGCCTGGGTGAGGCCCAGATGGGGACCAGATTCACCAGGTCCAGGTGAGGCCCAGGTGGTGATCAGAGTCCCCGGGTATGGGAGAGGACCAGGTAAGGACCAGATTCACCAGGTCCAAGAGGCCCACGTGGGGACTGAGTCACCAGGTATGGGTGAGGCCCAGGTGGCAACCCCACTCACAAGGTCCAGGTGAGGCCAACCTGCAGGCCAGAGTCACCAGATCCAGGTGAGGCCCTAGTGGGGACCGGAGTCACCAGGTAAATGTGAGTCTACAAGATCACCACAGTCACCAGGTCCAGGTGTGGTTCATGTGGGAACGAGAGTCCCCAGGTCCAGGTGAGACCCAGTTGGGGACCACAGTCACCAGGGCCAGATTGAGGCCTAGGTGGGGGGACCCGATTAATCAGGATCAGTTGAGGCCAAAGTGTGGAGCAAAGTTATCATGTCCAGGTGAGGCCCAAGTAGGGAACAGAGTAACCATGTCCCATTGATGCCAGGTGGGAAAAGAGTCACAAGGTCCAGATGAGGCCTAAGTGAGGAGTAGATTCACCAGGTCCTGTTGAGATCCAGTTGAGGACCAGTGTCCCCAGCTCCGGGTGAGTCCCAGAGGGGGACCAGAGTCACCCGGTTCTGGTGACGTCCAGGTGGGGACCAGAGTCACCACGTCAGGGTGAGGCCCAGAGGGAGACGAGAATCACTAGGTCCAGGTGAGGCCCCGATGTGGAACTGAGAAACCTGGTCCCATGATGCCCATATGAGGACCTGAGTCACCAGGTCCAGTTGAGGTCCCTGTGGGAACCAGTCACCTCGTCCAGGTGAGGCCCAGGTGGGACCAGAGTCACCAGGTCCAGGTGAGGGCCAAGTATATAAGAGAGTATCCAGCTCCCAATGATTTCCAGGTAAGGACCAGAGTCAACAGGTCCAGGAGACGCCCAAATATGTATCAGAGTCATTGTGTTACAGGTGAGGCCAGATGGAGACCACAGGAACCAGGTCCAGGAGAGCCCCATATGTTAACCAGAGACACCAGATCCAGGTGAGATCCAGGTGGTACCACAGTCACAAGGTCCAGGTGAGGCGCAGGTGGCAACAGGATTCACCAAGTCCAGGTGAGGCCCAGGTGGCGACCAGTCACCACATCCAGGTGCGGAGCAGCTAAGGACCAGATTCACCAGGCACAAGTGAAGCCCAAGGGGTGTCCAGAGTCACCAGGTCCAGGAGAGTTCCAGGTGGGTACCAGAGTCACCAGATACATGTGAAGTCCAGGTGGCAACCGGAGTCACCAGATCCAGGTGAAGCCCAGGTGGGGACCTGAGTCACTAGGTCCAGATGAGGCCCAGGTGAGGACCAGAGTTACCAAGTACACGTGAGGCCCCGGTGGGGATCAGAGGCAACAGGTCCATGTGAGGCCGGCTTTGGGACCATGGTCAACAGGTCTATTGAGGCCCAGGTGTGTAACACAGTAAGCAGGTCCATGTGAGTCCCCAGTGGTGACAAGAGTCACCACGTCCAGGTGAGGCCCGGTGTAGACCAGGATCACCAGTTACAGGGGAGGCCCTTGAAAGAACCAGAGTCAACAGTTCGAGGTTAGGCGCAGCTTCCAACCAGGGTCAGCAGGTCGAAGTCAGGCCAAAGTGGGTTTCACAGTCACTAGGGCACGTTGAGACACAGAGGGGAACCAGATTCACGTGGTCCAGGTGAGGTCCAGTTGTGGAACACAGTCACCACGTCCCGATTTTGCTCAGTTGAGGACCATGGTCAACAGGGCCAGGTGAGCCCCAGATGGGGAGACGAGTCCCCAAATCCAGGTGAAGCCCAGGTGGGGACCATAGTCAATAGATCCAGGGTAGTCTCAGGTGCAGACCAGAATCACCAGGTGCAGGTGAGATGCAGGTGGCAACCACACACACCAGGTCCTGGTGAGGCCCTGGTGGGGACCAGAGTCAGGAGGTACATGAGAAGCTAGAAACACTGCAGCCACCAGGTCCACATGATGTCCATGTGGGAACGAGAATCACCAGTTACAGGGGAGGACCAGGTGGGGATCCGACTCACCATGTCCAGGTGAGACCCAGGTGGGAACCAGTATCACCATGTCCACGTGTGGCCCAGGTGAAGGCCAGAGTTAATAGGTCCGCTGGGTCACTGTTATTGAACAGTGTAACCTTATCCTGATGCTACCCAGGTGGGTACCGAGACACCAGGTCCTGGTGAGGCCCAGTTGGGACCAGAGACATGAGGTCCAGGTGAGGTCCCGATGGGAACCACAGTCACCAGGTCAGGTGAGGCCATGCTTAGGATCAGAGTCACCAGTTACAGGTCAGGCCCAGGAGGAGCCAGAGTCAACTGGTACAAAAATGACAAAGTCAGGAATAGTGTTACCAGGATCAGGTCACTCCCAGTGGGGAATAGAGTAATAATGTCCCGATGATGCCCACGTAGAACCAGAGTCACCATGTCCAGATGAGGCGCAGTTGGGGAGCATATTCACTAGGTCTCGGTGAGGCCCAGTTGAGGACTAGAGTCACCAGGTTTGGTTGAGGCCTAGAGGGGTACCAGATTCACCTGGTCTATGTGACATCCAGATGGGGACCAGAGTCTTCATGTCAGAGGGAGGCCCAGAGTGGATCCAGAGTCATCATGTCCAGGTGAGGCTCAGGTGTGGAACAGAGTATCCAGGTCGTATTGATCCACAGGTGAGGACCAGAGTCAGCAGATCTGGGTGAGGCCCAGTTAGGATCAGAGTCACCAGTTCCAGGTGAGGCCAAGAAGTCGTCCAAAGCAATCAGGTCCAGGTGGGGAACAAAGTCACCAGGACTGAGTGAGGAACAGGTAAGGACCAGATTCACCAGGCCCAGGTGATTCCCAGGTGGGGACCTGTGTTACCAGGTAAGGGTGAGGCCCAGGTGACAACCCCACTCACCAGGTCCAGGTGAGGCCAACCTGCAGGCCATGCAGAGGAAACATGTCCCGATGATGCCCAGGTAGGGACGAGTGATACCACGTCGAGCTGAGGCCAACCTGCAGGCCATGCAGTGGAAACATGTCCCGATGATGCCCAGGTAGGGAAGAGAGTCACCAGGTCCAAATGAGGCCCAGATGGAGCATATTCAATAGGTCCATGTGATGCCCAGTTGAGGACCAGAGTCACCAGATCCAGGTGAAGCCAAAGTGGGGACCAGAGTCACTAGGTCCAGATGAGGCCCAAGTGAGGACCAGTGTTACCAGGTACACGTGATGCCCCGGTGGGAATCAGAGGCAACAGGTCCATATGAGGCCGGTTCGGTACCATGGTCAACAGGTCTACTTGAGGCCCAGGTGTGGAACACAGTAACCAGATCCAGGTGAGTCCCCGGTGGTGACAAGTGTCACCACGTCCAGGTGAGTCCCAGGGGGGACCAGGATCACCAGGTACAGGGGAAGCCCTTGAATAAAACAGAGTCAACAGTTCGAGGTCAGGCGCAGGTGTCAACCAGGGTCAGCAGGTCCAAGTCAGGCCAAAGTGTGGTTCACAGTCACTAGGGCACGGTGAGACCCAGAGGGGCACCAGAGTCACGTGGTCCAGGTGAGGTCCAGTTGTGGAACACAGTCACCGCGTCTCAATTTTGCCCAGTTGAGGACCATGGTCAACAGGACCAGGTGAGGCCCAGATGGGGACCAGAGTCCCCAAATCCAGGTGAAGCCCAGGTGGGGACCACAGTCCCAGATCTAGGGTAGTCTCAGGTGCAGACCAGAATCACCAGGTCCAGGTGAGGTGCAGGTGGCAACCACACTCACCAGGTCCCGGTGAGGCCCTGGTGGGACCAGAGTCACAAAGTACATGACAAACTAGAAACACCGCAGCCACCACGTCCACATGATGTCCATGTGTGAAGGAGAATCAACAGTTACATGTTAGGAACAGGTGGGTATCTGACTCACCATTTCCAGGTGAGACCCAGGTGGGAACGAGTGTCACCATGTCCAAGTGTGGCCCAGTTGAAGACCAGAGTTAATAGGTCCGGCTGGGTCACTGTTAGTGTACAGTGTAACCATATCCTGATGCTACCCAGGTGTGTACCAGAGACACCAGGTCCTGGTGAGGCCCAGGTGGGACCAGAGACATGAGGTCCAGGTGAGGTCCCGATGGGAACCACAGTCACCAGGTCAGGAGAGGCCATGCTTTGGATCAGAGTCACCAGTTACAGGTGAGGCCCAGGTGGAAGCAGAGTCACCTGGTACAGAAGAGGCCAAAGTCAGGACCAGAGTTACCAGAATCAGGTCAGTCCCAGTGGGGAACAGAGTAACCATGTCCCGATGATGCCCAGGGAGAACCAGAGTCACCAGGTCCAGATGAGGCGCAGGTGGGGAGCATGTTCACTAGGTCCTTTTGAGGCCCAGTTGAGGATCAGAGTCACCAGGTCAAGTTGAGGCCTAGAGGGGAACCAGGTTAACCTGGTCTAGGTGATATCCAGAAGGGGACCAGCGTCACCATGTCAGGGTGAGGCATAGAGGGGATCCAGAGTCATCATGTCCAGGTGAGTCTCAGGTGTGGAGCAGAGTATCCAGGTCATAATGGTCCACAGGTGAGGACCAGAGTGACCAGATCTGGGTGACGCGCAGATAGGATCAGAGTCACCACTTCCAGGTGAGGCCAAGAAAGAGTCCACAGAAATCAGGTCCAGGTGGGGAACAAAGTCACCAGGACTGGGTGAGGCCCAGATGGGGACCAGATTCACCAGGTCCAGGTGAGGCCCAGGTGTTGAGCAGAGTCCCTGGGTCTGGGAGAGGACCAGGTAAGGACCAGATTCACCAGGTTCAAGAGGCCCACGTGGGGAATTTGTCACCAGTTATGGGTTAGGCCCAGGTGGCAACACCACTCACCAGGTCCAGGTGACGCCAAGCTGCAGGCGAGGGTCACCAGATCCAGGTAAGACCCTAGTGGGGACCGGAGTCACCAGGTAAATGTGAGTCTACAAGAATACCACAGTCACCAGGTCCAGGTGTGGTTCATGTGGGAACGAGAGTCACCAGGTCCAGGTGAGACCCAGGTGGGGACCACAGTCACCAGGTGCAGTTTGTGGCTTACGTGGGGGGACCAGAGTCATCAGGACCATTTGAGGCCAAAGTGTGCAGCAAATTTATCATGTCCAAGTGAGGCCCAGGTGGGGAACAGAGTAACCATGTCCCATTGATGCCAGGTGGGAAATAGTCACAAGGTCCAGATGAGGCCTAAGTGAGGAGTAGATTCACCAGGTCCTTTTGAGGCCCAGTTGAGGACCAGTGTCACCAGCTCCGGGTGAGTCCCAGAGGGGGACCAGAGTCACCCGGTTCTGGTGACTATCCAGGTGAGGACCAGAGTCACCACGTCAGGGTGAGGCCCAGAGGGAGACGAGAATCACTAGGTCCAGGTGAGTCCCCGATGTGGAACTGAGAAACCAGGTCCCATGATGCCCATATGAGGACCTGAGTCACCAGGTCCAGGTGAGGTCCCTGTGGGAACCAGTAACCTCGTCCAGGTGAGGCCCAGGTGGGACCACAGTCACCAGGTCCAGGTGAGGCCCAAGTATATAAGCGAGTATCCAGCTCCCAATGATTTCCAGGTAAGGACCACAGTCAACAGGTCCAGGAGAGGCCCAAATATGGATCAGAGTCATTGTGTTACAGGTGAGGCCAGATGGAGACCACAGGAACCAGGTCCAGGAGAGCCCCATATGGTAACCAGAGCCACCAGATCCAGGTGAGGTCCAGGTGGGACCACAGTCACAAGGTCCAGGTGAGGCGCAGGTGTCAACAGGATTCACCAAGTCCAGGTGAGGCCCAGGTGGCGACCAGTCACCACATCCTGGAGCGGACCAGCTAAGGACCAGATTCACCAGGCCAAGTGAAGCCCAAGGGGTGTTCAGAGTCACCAGGTAAGGGTGAGGCCCAGAGGGGAACCAGAGTAACCAGTTAATTTGAGGCCCAGAATGGGACCAGCGATCCCTAGTCAAAGTGAGGCCCAGGTGTGGAATAGAGTATCCAGGTCCCAATGATGCCTGGGTGAAGACCAGAGTCACTAGAGCCATGCAGGCCCAGATGGGGAACAGAATCACCAGGTCCTGGTGTGGCATAGACTAAGATCACAGTCAGCAGTATCAGGTGAGCCCCTTGTGGGAACCAGAGCCACTCTATCCAGCTGAGTACCAGGTCCATGTGAGGCCCACGTGAGGACCAGATTCAACAGGTCGAATTGAGGCATAGCTGGGGACAAGAGTCACCAGGTCTGGGTGCGGCCTAGGTGGGGCAAGATTCAGCAGTTCTGAGTTAGGTCAAAGTGGGGACGAGAGACACCAGGTCCAGGTGAGGACAAACTGAGGACCAGAGTCACCAGATCCAGGTGAGGTCCATTTTGGAAAGAGAGTCACCAGGTCCAGGAGAGGTCCAGGTGGGTACCAGAGTCACCAGATACAGGTGAAGTCCAGGTGGGGACCAGAGTCACCAGATCCATGTGAAGCCCAGGTGGGGACCAGAGTCACTAGGTCCAGATGAGGCCCAGGTGAGGACCAGAGTTACCAGGTACACGTGAGGCCCCGGTGGGGATCAGAGGCAACAGGTCCATGTGAGGCCGGCTTGGGGACCATGGTCAACAGGTCTATTGAGGCCCAGGTGTGGAACACAGTAAGCAGGTCCATGTGAGTCCCCAGTTGTGACAAGAGTCACCACGTCCAGGTGAGGCCCGGTGGAGACCAGGATCACCAGGTACAGGGGAGGCCCTTGAAAGAAGCAGAGTCAACAGTTCGAGGTCAGGCGCAGCTTCCAACCAGGGTCAGCAGGTCCAAGTCAGGCCAAAGTGGGTTTCACAGTCACTAGGGCACGGTGAGACCCAGAGGGGAACCAGAGTCACGTGGTCCAGGTGAGTTCCAGTTGTGGAACACAGTCACCGCGTCCCGATTTTGCCCAGTTGAGGACCATGGTCAACAGGGCCAGGTGAGGCTCAGATGGGGACCAGAGTCCCCCAATCCAGGTGAAGCCCAGGTGGGGACCACAGTCACTAGATCCAGGGGAGTCTCAGGTGCAGACCAGAATCACCAGGTGCAGGTGAGATGCAGGTGGCAACCACACTGACCAGGTCCCGGTGAGGCCCTGGTGGGGACCAGCGTCACGAGGTACATGAGAAGCTAGAAACACTGCAGCCACCAGGTCCACATGATGTCCATGTGGGAACGAGAATCACCAGTTACAGGTAAGGACCAGGTGGGGATCCGAGTGACCATGTCCAGGTGAGACCCAGGTGGGAACCAGTGTCACCATTTCCAGGTGTGGCCCAGGTGAAGACCAGAGTTAATAGTTCCGGCTGGGTCACTGTTAGTGAACAGTGTAACCATATCCTGATGCTACCCAGGTGGGTACCAGAGACACCAGGCCCTGGTGAGGCCCAGGTGGGACTAGAGACAAGAGGTCCAGGTGAGGTCCCGATGGGAACCACAGTACCAGGTCAGGTGAGGCCATGCTTAGGATCAGAGTCACCAGTTAAAGGTTTGGCCCAGGTGGAGCCAGAGTCACTTGGTACAGAAGAGGCCAAAGTCCGGACCAGAGTTACCAGGATCAGGTCAGTCCCAGTGGGGAACAGAGTAACCATGTCCCGATGATGCCCAGATAGAACCAGCGTCACCAAGTCCAGATGAGGCGCAGGTGGGGAGCATATTCACTAGGTTCCGTTGAGGCCCTGTTGAGGACCTGAGTCACCAGGTCTAGTTGAGGCCTAGAGGGGTACCAGATTCACCTGATCTAGGTGACATCCAGATGGGGACCAGAGTCACCATGTCAGGCTGAGGACCAGAGGGGATCCAGAGTCATCATGTCCAGGTGAGGCTCAGGTTTGGAACAGAGTATCCAGGTCATAATGTTCCACAGGTGAGGACCAGAGTCACCAGATCTCGGTGAGGCCCAGTTAGGATCAGAGTCACCAGTTCCAATGAGGCCAAGAAGGCGTGCACAGCAATCAGGTCCAGGTGGGGAAGAACGTCAACAGGACTGTGTGAGGCCCAGATGGGGACCATATTCACCAGGTCCAGGTGATTCCCAGGTGGTGACCAGGGTTACCAGGTCCGGGTGAGGACCAGGTAAGGACCAGATTCACCAGGTCCAAGTGAGGCCCACGTGGGGACCTGTGTCACCAGGTATGGGTGAGACCCAGGTGGCAACCCCACTCACCAGTTCCGGCTGAGGCCAACATGCAGGCCATGCAGAGGAACCGTGTCCCGATGATGTCCAGGTAGGGACCAGAGTTACCAGGTCCAGGTGAGGCCAGCATGCAGGCCAGAGTCACCAGATCCACGTGAGGCCGTAGTGGACACCGGAGTCACCAGGTAATGTGAGTCTACAAGAACACCACAGTCACCAGGTCCAGGTGTGGTTCATGTGGGAACGAGAGTCACCAGGTCCAGGTGAGACCCAGGTGGGGACAACAGTCTCCAGGTCCAGATTGAGTCCTAGGTGGGGGGACCATGGTCATCAGGACCAGTTGAGGCCAAAGGGCGGAGCAAAGTTATCATGTCCATGTGAGGCCCAGGTGCGGAAGAGAGTAACCATGTCCCATTGATGTCAGGTGGGAAAAGAGTCACAAGGTCCAGACGAGGCCTAAGTGAGGAGTAGATTCACCAGGTCCTGTTGAGACCCAGTTGAGGACCAGTGTCCCCAGGTCCGGATGAGTCCCAGAGGGGGACCAGAGTCACCCGGTTCTGGTGATATCCAGGTGGGGACCAGAGTCAGCACGTCAGTGTGAGGCCCAGAGGGGGACGAGAATCACTAGGTCCAGGTGAGGCCCCGATGTGGAACTGAAAAACCAGGTCTCATGATGCCCATTTGAGGACCTGAGTCACCAGGTCCAGGTGAGGTCCCTGTGGGAACCAGTCACCTCGTCCAGGTGAGGCCCAGGTGGGACCACAGTCACCAGGTCCAGGTGAGGCCCAGGTATATAAGAGAGTATCCAGGTCCCAATGATGGCCAGGTAAGGACCAGAGTCAACAGGTCCAGGAGAGGCCCAAATATGGATCAGAGTCATTGTGTTCCAGGTGAGGCCAGATGGAGACCACAGGAACCAGGTCCAGGAGAGCCCCATATGGGAACCAGAGCCACCAGATCCAGGTGAGGTCCAGGAGGGACCACAGTCACAAGGTCCAGGTGAGGCGCAGGTGGCAACATGATTCACCAAGTCCAGGTGAGACCCAGGTGACGACCAGTCACCAATTCCAGGTGTGGACCAGCTAAGGACCAGATTCACCAGGCCCAAGTGAAGCCAAGGGGTGACCAGAGTCACGAGGTAAGGGTGAATCCGAGAGGGGCACCAGAGTAACCAGTTTAATTTGAGGCCAAGAATGGGACCAGAGGTCCCTGGTCAAAGAGGGGCCCAGGTGTGGAATAGAGTATCCAGGTCCCAATGATGCCTGGGTGAGGACCAGAGTCACTAGGGCCATGCAGGCCCAGATGGGGAACAGAATCACTAGGTCCTTGTGAGGCATAGAAAAAGACCCGAGTCACCAGTAACAGGTGAGACTCTTGTGGGAACCAGAGCCACTCTATGCAGCTGAGTCCCAAGTCCATGTGAGGACCACGTGAGGACCAGATTCATCAGGTCAGGTCGAATTGAGGCATAGCTGGGGACAAGAGTCCCCAGGTCTGGGTGCGTCCTAGGTTTGGCAAGATTCTGCAGTTTTGAGTTAGGTCAAAGTGGGGACGAGAGACACCAGGTCCAGGTGAGGCCGAACTGAGGACCAGAGTCACCAGATCCAGGTGAGGTCCAGGTGGGGACCAGAGTCACCAGATCCAGGTGAAGTCCAGGTGGGGACCAGAGTCACTAGGCCCAGATAAGGCCCAGGTGAGGACCAGAGTTACCAGGTACACGTGAGGCCCCGGTGGGGATCAGAGGAAACAAGTCCATGTGAGGCCGGCTTGGGGACTATGGTCAAGAGGTGTACTTGAGGCCCAGGTGTAGAACACAGTAAGCAGGTCCAGGTGAGTCCCCGGTGGTGACAAGAGTAACCACGTCCAGGTGAGGCCCAGATGCGGACCAGGATCACCAGATACAGGGGAGGCCCTTGAAAGAACCAGAGTCAACTGTTCGAAATCAGACTTTGGTGGCATCCAGGGTCAGCAGGTCCAAGTCAGGCCAAAGTGGGGTTCACAGTCACTAGGGCACGGTGAGACCCAGAGGGGGACCAGAGTCACCTGGTCCAGGTGAGGTCCAGTTGTGGAACACAGTCACCGGGTCCCAATTTTGCCCAGTTGAGGACCATGATCAACAGGGCCAGGTGAGGCCCAGATGGGGACCGGAATCCCCAAATCCAGGTGAAGCTGAGGTGGGGACCACAGTCACCAGATCCAGGGTAGTCTCAGGTGCAGACCAGAATCACCAGGTCCAGGTGAGGTGCCGGTTGCAACCAAACTCACCAGGTCCCAGTGAGGCCCTCGTGGGGACCAGAGTCACGAGGTACATGAGAAGCTAGAAACACATGGGATCCCTGGGTGGCGCAGCGGTTTGGCGCCTGCCTTTGGCCCAGGGCGCGACCCTGGAGACCCGGGATCGAATCCCACGTCGAACTCCCTGTGCATGGAGCCTGCTCCTCCCTCTGTCTGTGTCTCGGCCAATCTCTCTCTGTGACTATCATAAATAAATAAAAATTAAAAAAAAAGAAGCTAGAAACACTGCGGACAACAGGTACATATGATCTCCATGTGGGAACGAGAATCACCAGTTATAGGTGAGGACCAGGTGGGGATACGACTCACCATGTCCAGGTGAGACCCAGGTGGGAACCAGTGTCACCATGTGCAGGTGTGGCCCAGGTGAAGACCAGAGTTAATAGTTCCGGCTGGCGCACTGTTAGTGAACACTGTAACCATATCCTGATGCTACCCAGGAGGGTCCCAGAGACGCCAGGTCCTGGTGAGGCCCAGGTGGGACCAGAGACATGAGGTCCAGGTGAGGTCCAGATGGGAACCACAGTCACCAGGTCAGGTGAGGCCATGCTTAGGATCAGAGTCACAGGTTACAGGTGAGGCCGAGGTGGAGCCAGAGTCACCTGGTACAGAAGAGGCCAAAGTCAGGACCAGAGTTACCAGGATCAGGTCAGTCCCAGTGGGGAATAGAGTAACCATGTCCCGATGATGCCCAGGTAGAACCAGAGTCACCAGGTCCAGATGAGGCGCAGGTGGGGAGCATGTTCACTAGGTCCCGGTGAGGCCCAGTTGAGGACCAGATTTACCAGGTCAAGTTGAGGCATAGAGGGGTTCCAGATTCACCTGGTGAGGTGACATACGGATGGGGACCAGAGTCACCATATCAGGCTGAGGCCCAGAGGGGCTCCAGAGTCATCATGTCCAGGTGAGGCTCAGGGGTGGAAGAGTTTATCCAGCTCATAATGGTCCACAGATGAGGACCAGAGTCACCAGAACTGGGTGAGGCCCAGTTAGGATCAGAGTCACCAGTTCCAGGTGAGGCCAAGAAGGAGTCCACAGCAATCAGGTCCAGGTGTGGAACAAAGTCACCAGGACTGGATGAGGCCCAGATGGGGACCAGATTCACCAGGCCCAGGTGATTCCCAGGTGGTGACCAGAGTTACCAGTTCCGGGTGAGAACCAGGTAAGGACCAGATTCACCAGGTCGAAGTGAGGCCCACGTGGGGACCTGTGTCACTGGCATGGGTGAGGCCCAGGTGACAAACCCACTCACCAGGTCCAGGTGAGGCCAAACTGCAGGCCATACAGAGGAACCAGGTCCCAATGATGCCCAGGTAAGGACGAGAGTTACCAGGTCCAGGTGAGGCCAACCTACAGGCCATGCAGTGGAACCATGTCCGATGATGCCCAGGTAGGGACCAGAGTCACCAGGTCCAAATGAAGCCCAGATGGAGCATAATCACTAGGTCCAGGTTAGGCCCAGTTGAGGACCAGAATCACCAGACCTGGTTGAAGCCCAGAGAAGTACCATGATTCCCTGGTCCAGGTGACATCCATATGGGGACCAGAGTCACCAGGTCAGGTTGATGCCCAGAGAGGTTCCAGAGTCATCATGTCCAGGGGAGCCTCAGGTGTGGAACAGAGTCACCAGGTACCAATGATGCCCAGGTGAGGACCAGAGTTACCAGGTACACGTGAGGCCCCGGTGGGGTTCAGAGGCAACAGGTCCATGTGAGGACGGCTTGGGGACCATGGTCAACAGGTCTACTTGAGGCCCAGGTGTGGAACACAGTAAGCAGGTCCAGGTGAGTCCCCGTTGGGGACAAGAGTCACCACGTGCAGGTGAGGGCAAGGTGGACACCAGGATCGCCAGGTACAGGGGAGGCCCTTGAAAGAACCAGAGTCAACATTTCGATGTCAGGGGCAGGTAGCAAGCAGGTTCAGCAGGTCGAAGTCAGGCCAAAGTGGGGTTCACAGTTACTAGGGCACGGTGAGACCCAGAGGGGGACCAGAGTCACCTGGTCCAGGTGAGGTCCAGTTGTGGAACACAGTCAACGGGTCACAATTTTGCCCAGTTGAGGACCATGGTCAACAGGGCCAGGTCAGACCCAGATGGGGACCGGAGTCCCGAAATCCAGGTGAAGCCCAGGTGGGGACCACAGTCACCAGATCCAGGGGAGTCTCAGGTGTAGACCAGAATCACCGGGTCCAGGTGAGGTACAGGTGGCGACCACACACACTAGGTCCCGGTGAGGCCCTGGTGGGGACCAGAGTCACTAGGTACATGAGAGGCTAGAAACACTGAAGCCATCAGGTCCACATCATGTCCATGTGGGAACGAGAATCACCAGTTACACGTGAGGACCACGTGGGGATCCGACTCACCATGTCCAGGTGAAACCCAGGTGGGAACCAGTGTCAGCATGTCCAGGTGTGGCCCTTGTGAAGACCAGAGTTAATAGGTCCGGGTGGGTCACTGATAGTGAACAGTGTAACCATATCCTGATGCTACCCAGGTGGGTACAAGAGACACCAGGTCCTGGTGAGGCCCAGGAGGGACCAGAGACATGAGGTCCAGGTGAGGTCCCGATGGGAACCACAGTCACCATTTCAGCTGAGGCCATGCTTAGGATCAGAGTCACGAGTTACAAGTGAGGCCCAGGTCGAGCCAGAATAACCTGGTACAGAAGAGGCCAAAGTCAGGAGCAGAGTTACCAGGATCAGGTCAGTCCCAGTGGGGAACAGAGTAACAATGTCCCGATGAAGCCCAGGTAGAACCTGAGTCACCAGGTCCAGATGAGGCGCAGTTGGGGAGCATGTTCACTAGGTCCCGGTGAGGCCCAGTTGAGGACCAGAGTCACCAGGTCAAGTTGTCGCCAAGAGGTGTACAAGATTCACCTGGTCTCGGTGACTTCCAGATGGGGACCAGAGTCACCGTGTCAGGCTGACCCCAGGGAGGTTCCAGAGTAGTCATGTCAGGTGAGGCTCAAGTGTGGAACAGAGTAAGCAGGTACCAGTGATGCCAAGGTGAGGACCAGAGTCACCAGATCTGGGTAACGCGCAGATAGGATCAGAGTCACCAGTTCCAGATGAGGCCAAGAAAGAGTCCACAGCAATCAGGTCCAGGTGGGGAACAAAGTCACCAGGACTGGGTGAGGCCCAGATGGAGACCAGATTCACCAGGTCCAGGTGAGGTCCAGGTATTGACCAGAGTCCCCAGGTCTGGGAGAGGACCAGGTAAGGACCAGATTCACCAGATCCAAGAGGCCCACGTGGGGACCTGAGTCACCAGGTATGGGTGTGGCCAAGGTGGCAACCCCACTCAACAGGTCCAGGTGAGGCCAACCTGCAGGACAAAGTCATCAGATCCAGGTGAGGCCATAGTGGGGTCCGGAGTGACCAGGTAAATATGAGTCTATAAGAACACCACAGTCACCAGGTCCAGGTGTGGTTCATGTGGGAACGAGAGTCACCAGGTCCAGGTGAGACCCAGGTGAGGACAACAGTCACCAGGTCCAGATTGAGGCCTAGGTGGGGGACCAGAGTCATCAGGACCAGTTGAGACCAAAGTATGGAGCAAAGATATCATGTCCAAGTGAGGCCCAGGTGGGGAACAGAGTAACCATATCCCATTGATGCCAGGTGGGAAAAGAGTCACAAGGTCCAGACGAGGCCTAAGTGAGGAGTAGATTCACCAGGGCCTGTTGAGGCCCAGTTGAGGACCAGTGTCCCCAGGTCCGGATGAGTCCTAGAGGGGGACCAGAGTCACCCGGTTCTGGTGATATCCAGGTGGGGACCAGAGTCTCCACGTCAGGGTGAGGCCGAGAGGGGGACGAGAATCACTAGGTCCAGGTGAGGCCCCGATGTGGAACTCAGAAACCAGGCCCCATAATGCCCATATGAGGACCTCAGTCACCAGGTCCAGGTGAGGTCCCAGTGGGAACCAGTCATCTCGTCTCGGGGAGGCCCAGGTGGGACCACAGTCAGGAGGTCCAGGTGAGGCCCAGGTGTGACCACAGTCAACAGGTCCAGGTGAGGCCCAGGTATATAAGAGAGTATCCAGGTCCCAATGATGACCAATTACGTAACAGAGACAAGAGGTCCAGGAGAGGCCCAAATATGGATCAGAGTCATTGTGTTCCAGGTGAGGCCAGATGGAGACCACAGGAACCAGGTCCAGGAGAGCCCCATATGGGAACCAGAGCCACCAGATCCTGGTGAAGTCCAGGTGGGACCACAGTCACAAGGTCCAGGTGAGGCGCAGGTGGCAACATGATTCACCAAGTCCAGGTGAGGCCCAGGTGGCGACCAGTCACCAGATCCAGGTGCGGACCAGCTAAGGACAAGAATCACCAGGCCCAGGTGAAGCCCAAGGGGTGACCAGTGTCACCAGGTAAGGGTGAGGTCCAGAGGGGAAAACAGTGTAACCAGTTTAGTTTGAGGCCCAGAATGGGACCAAAGGACTCTGGTGAAAGAGAGGCCCAGGAGTGGAATAGAGTATCCAGTTCCGAATGATGCCTGGGTGAGGACCAGAGTCACTAGGGCCATGCAGGCCTAGATGGGGAACAGAATCACTAGGTCCTGGTGAGGCATAGAATAAGACCACAGTCCCCAGTATCAGGTGAGCCCCTTGTGCGAACCAGAGCCACTCTATCCAGCTGAGTCCCAGGTCCATGTGAAGCCCATGTGAGGACCGGATTCATCAGGTCTAATTGAGGCATAGCTGGGGACAAGTGTCACCAGGTCTGTGTGCGGCCTAGGTGGGGAAAGAATCAGCAGTTCTGAGTTAGGTCCAAGTGGGGACGAGAGACACCAGGTCCAGGTGAAGCCAAAGTGAGGACCAGAGACACCAGATCCAGGTGAGGTCCATGTTGGAAAGAGAGTCACCAGGTCCAGGAGAGGACCAGGTTGGGACCACAGTCAGTAGATCCAGGTGAAGTCCAGGTGGGGACCAGAGTCACCAGATCGAGGTGAAGCCCAGGTGGGGACCAGAGTCACTAGGTCCAGATGAGGCCCAGGTGAGGACCAAAGTTACCAGGTACACGTGAGGAGCCGGTGGAGATCAGAGGCAACAGGTCCATGTGAGTCCGGCTTGGGGACCATGGTCAACAGGTCCACTTGAGACCCAGGTGTGGAACACAGTAAGCAGGTGCAGGTGAGTCCCCCCGTGGTGACTAGATTCACCACGTCCAGGTGAGGCCCAGGTGGGGTCCAGGATCACCAGGTAGAGGGGAGGCCCTTGAAAGTACCAGAGTCAACAGTTCGAGGTCAGGCGCAGGTGGCAACCAGGGTAAGCAAGTCCAAGTCAGGCCAAAGTGGGGTTCACAGTCACTAGGGCACGGTGTGACCAAGAGGGGGACCAGAGTCACCTGGTCCAGGTGAGGTCCAGTTGTGGAACACAGTCACCAGGTCCCAAATTTGCCCAGTTGAGGACCATGGTCAACAGGGCCAGGTGAGGCCCAGATGGGGACCGGAGTCCCGAAATCCAGGTGAAGCCCAGGTGGGGACACAGTCACCAGATCCAGGGTAGTCTCAGGTGCAGACCAGAATCACCAGGTCCAGGTGTGGTGCAGGTGGCAACCAAACTCACCAGGTCCCGGTGAGGCACTGGTGGGGAACAGAGTCACGAGGTACATGAGAAGCTAGAAACACATTGGATCCCTGGGTGGCGCAGCGGTTTGGCGCCTGCCTTTGGCCCAGGGCGCGATCCTGGAGACCAGGGATCGAATCCCACGTCGGGCTCCCGGTGCATGGAGCCTGCTTCTCCCTTTGCCTGTGTCTCTGCCTCTCTCTCTCTCTGTGACTATCATAAATAAATAAAAATTAAAAAAAAAGAAGCTAGAAACACTGCGGCCATCAGGTCCACATGATCTCCATGTGGGAACGAGAATCACCAGTTACAGGCGAGGACCAGGTGGGGATACGACTCACCATGTCCAGGTGAGACCCAGGTGGGAACAAGTGTGACCATATCCAGGTGTGGCCGAGGTAAAGACCAGAGTTAATAGGTCCGGCTGGGTCACTGTTAGTGAACAGTGTAACCATATCCTAATGCTACCCAGGTGGATAGCAGAGACACCAGGTCCTTGTGAGGCCCAAATGGGACCAGAGACATGAGGTCCAGGTGAGGTCCCGATGGGAACCACAGTCACCAGGTCAGGTGAGGCCATGCTTAGGATCAGAGTCACAAGTTACAGGTGAGGCCCAGGTGGAGCCAGAGTCACCTGGTACAGAAGAGGCCAAAGTCAGGACCAGAGTTACCAGGATCAGGTCACTCCAAGTGGGAATAGAGTAACCATGTCCCGATGATGCCCAGGTAGAACCAGAGTCACCAGGTCCAGATGTGGCGCAGGTGGGGAGCATGTTCACTAGGTCCCGTTGAGGCCCAGTTGAGGTCAGAGTTACCAGGTCTAGTTGAGGCCTAGAGGGGTACCAGATTCACCTGGTCTGGTGACATCCAGACCAGAGTCCCCATGTCAGGCTGAGGCCCAGATGGGATCCAGAGTCATCATATCCAGGTGAGGCTCAGGTGTGGAACAGAGTATCCAGGTCATAATGTTCCACAGGTGAGGACCAGAGTCACGAGATCTTGGTGAGGCCCAGTTAGGATCAGAGTCACCAGTTCCAGGTGAGGCCAAAAAGGAGTCCACAGCAATCAGGTCCAGGTGGGGAAGAAAGTCAACAGGACTGGGTGAGGCACAGATGGGGACCAGATTCACCAGGACCAGGTGATTCCCAGGTGGTGACCAGAGTTACCAGTTCCAGGTGACCAACAGGTAAGGACCAGATTCACCAGGTCCAAGTGAGGCCCACGTGGGGACCTGTGTCACTAGGCATGGGTGAGGCCCAGGTGACAAACCCACTCACCAGGTCCAGGTGATGCCAACCTCCAGGCCATGCAGAGGAACCAGGTCCCAATGATGCCCAGGTAGGGACTGATAGTTACCAGGTCCAGGTGAGGCCAACCTACAGGCCATGCAGTGGAACCATGTCCCGATGATGCCCAGGTAGGGACCAGAGTTACCAGGTCCAGGTGAGGCCAACCTGCAATCATGCAGTGGAACCATGTCCCGATGATGCCCAGGTAGGTACCAGAGTCACCAGGTCCAAATGAGGCCCAGATGGAGCATATTCACTAGGTCCAGGTGAGACCCAGTTGAGGACCAGAGTCACCAGACCTGGTTGAGGCCCAGAGGGGTACCAGACTCCCCTGGTCCAGGTGATTTCCATTTGGGACCAGAGTCACCAGGTCAGGTTGATGCCCAGAGAGGTTCCAGAGTCATGATGTCCAGGTGAGGCTCAGGTGTGGAACAGAGTCACCAGGTACCAATGATGCCCAGGTGAGGACCAGAGTCACCAGGTCTAGGTGACGCGCAGATAGGATCAGAGTCACCCGTTTCAGGTGAGGCCAAGAATGAGTCCACAGCAATCAGGTCCAGGTGGGGAACAAAGTCACCAGGACTGGGTATGGCCCAGATGGGGACCAGATTCACCAGGTCCCGGTAAGGCCCTGGTGGGGACCAGAGTCAAGAGGTACATGAGAAGCTGAAAACACTGCAGCCACCAGTTGCACATGAGTCCATGTGGGAACGAGAATCACCAGTTACACGTGAGGACCAGGTGGGGATCCGACTCACCATGTCCAGGTGAGACCCAGGTGGGAACCAGTGTCACCATGTCCAGGTGTGGCCCAGGTGAAGCCCAGAGCTAATAGGTCCGGCTGTGTCACTGTTAGTAAACAGTGTAACCATATCCTGATGCTACCCATGTGGGTACCAGAGACACCAGGTCCTGGTAAGGCCCAGGTGGGACCGGAGACATCAGGTCCAGGTGAGGTCCCGATGGGAAGCACAGTCACCAGGTCAGATGAGGCCATGCGTAGGATCAGAGTCACCAGTTACAGGTGAGGCCCAGGTAGAGCCAGAGTTACCTGGTACAGCAGAGTCCAAAGAGAGGACCAGAGTTACCAGGATCAGGTCATTCCCAGTGTGGAATAGAGTAACCATGTCCCGATGATGCCCAGGTAGGGACCAGAGTCACCAGGTCCAGATGAGGCCCAGATGGAGCATATTCACTAGGTCCAGGTGAGGCCCAGTTGAGGACCAGAGTCACCAGATCTGGTTGAGTCCTAGAGGGGTGCAAGAATCACCAGGTCCAGGTGACATCCAGATGGGGACCAGGGTCACCAGGTCAGTGTGAGGCCCAGAGAGGTTCCAGTGTCATCATGTTCAGGTGAGGCTCAGGTGTGGATCAGAGTCTCCAGGTACCAATGATGGGTAGTTGAGGACCAGAGTCACCAGGTTTGGGTGACACTCAGATACGATCAGATTCACCCGTTTCAGGTGAGACCAAGAAAGAGTCCACAGCAATCAGGTCCAGGTGGGGAAAAAAGTCACCAGGACTGGGTGAGGCACAGATGGGGACCAGATTCACCAGGTCCAGGTGAGAACCAGGTGGTGACCAGAGTCCCCGGGCCTGGGAAAGGACCAGGTAAGAACAAGATTCACCAGGTCCAAGAGGCCCACGTGGAGACCTGAGTCACCAGGTATGGGTGAGGCCCAGGTGTCAACCCCACTCACCAGGTCCAGGTGAGCCCAACCTGCAGGCCAGAGTCACCAGATCCAGGTGAGGCCCTAGTGGGTACCGGAGTCACCACGAAAATGTGAGTCTACAAGTACACCACAGTCACCAGGTCCAGGTTTAGTTTATGTGGGAACGAGAGTCACCAGGTCCAGGTGAGACCCAGGTGGGGACCACAGTCACCAGGTCCAGATTGGGGCCTAGCTGGGGGAACCAGAGTCATCAGGACCAGTTGAGGCCAAAGTGTGGAGCAAAGTTATCATGTCCAGGTGAGCCCCAGGTGGGGAACAGAGAAATCATGTCCCATTGATGCCAGGTGGGAAAAGAGTCACAAGGTACAGATGAGGTCTAATTGAGGAGTAGATTCACCAAGTCCTGTTGAGGCCCAGTTTAGGACCAGTGTCCCCGATCTCCGGGTGAGTCCCAGAGGGGGACCAGAGTCACCCGGTTCTGGTGATATCCAGGTGGGGACCAGAGTCACCACGTCAGAGAGAAGCCCAGAGGGGGACGAGAATCACTAGGTCCAGGTGAGGCCCCGATGAGGAACTGAGAAACCAGGTTCCATGATGCCCATATGAGGACCTGAGTCACCAGGTCAAGGTGAGGCCAAACTGAGGACCAGAGTCACCAGATCCAGGTGAGGTGCATGTTGGAAAGAGAGTCGCCAGGTCCAGGAGAGGTCCAGGTGGGGACCAGAGTCACCAGATCCAGGTCAAGTCCCGGTGGGGACCAGTCACCAGATCGAGGTGAAGCCCAGGTGGGGAGCAGAGTCACTAGGTGCAGATGAGGCCCAGGTGAGGACCAGAGTTACCAGGTACACGTGAGGCCCTGGTGGGGATCAGAGGCAACAGGTCCATGTGAGGCCAGCTTGGGGACCATGGTCAACAGGTCTACTTGAGGCCCAGGTGTGGAACACTGTAACCAGGTCCAGGTGAGTCCCCAGTGGTGACAAGGGTCACCACGTCCAGGTGAGCCCCCGGTGGGGGCCTGGATCACCAGGTCCAGGGGAGGCCCTTGAAAGAACCAGAGTCAACAGTTCGAGGTCAGGCGCAGGTGGCAACCAGGGTCAGCAGGTCCATGTCAGGCCAAATGGGGTCACAGTCACTAGGGCACGGTGAGACCCAGAGGGGGACCAGAGACACCTGTCCAGGTGAGGTCCAGTTGTGGAACACAGTCACCGGGTCCCAAATTTTGCCCAGTTGAGGACCATGGTCAAAAGGGCCAGGTGAGGCCCAGATGGGGACCGGGGTCCCCAATTCCAGGTGAAGCCCAGGTGGGGACCACAGTCACCAGATCCAGGGTAGCCTCAGGTGCAGACCAGAATCACCAGGTCCAGATGAGGTGCAGGTGGCAACCACACTCACCAGGTCCCGGTGAGGCCCTGGTGGGGACCAGAGTCACGAGTTACATGAGAACCTAGAAAAACTGCAGCCACCATGTCCACATGATGTCCATGTGGGAACGAGAATCTCCAGTTACAGGTGAGGACCAGGTGGGGATCCGACTTACAATGTCCAGGTGAGGCCCATGTGGGAACCAGTGTCACCATGTCCAGGTGTGGCCCAGGTGAAGACTAGAGTTAATAGGTCCGGCTGTGTCACTGTTAGTGAACAGTGTAACCATATCCTGATGCTACCCATGTGGGTACCAGAGACACCAGGTCCTGGTAAGGCCCAGGTGGGACCGGAGACATGAGGTCCAGGTGAGGTCCCGATGGGAACCACAGTCACCAGGTCAGGTGAGGCCATGCTTAGAATCAGAGTCACCAGTTACAGGTGAGGCCCAGGTGGAGCCACAGTCACCTGGTACAGAAGAGGCCAAAGTCAAGACCAGAGTTACCAGGATTAGGTCATTCCCAGTGGGGAATAGAGTAACCATGTCTCGATGATGTCCAGATAGAACCAGAGTCACCAGGTACAGATGAGGCACAGGTGGGGAGCATGTTCACTAGGTCCCCGTGAGGCCCAGTTGAGGACCAGAGTCACCAGGTCAAGTTGACGCCTAGAGGGATACCAGATTCACCTAGTCTAGGTGACATCCGGATGGGGACCAGAGTCATCATGTCAGGGTGAGGCTCAGGTGTGGAACAGAGTATCCAGGTCATAATGGTCCATAGGTGAGGACCAGAGTCACCAGATATGGGTGAGGCCCAGTTAGATTCAGAGTCACCAGTTCCAGGTGAGGCCAAGAAGGAGTCTACAGCAATCAAGTCCAGGTGGGTTGATAAAGTCACCAGGACTGGATGAGGACCAGATGGACACCAGATTAACCAGGTTCATGTGATTCCCAAGTGGTGACCCGAGTTAGGAGTTCCGGGTGAGGACCAGGTAAGACCAGATTCACAAGGTCCAAGTGAGACCCACGTGGGGACCTGTGTCACCAGGCTTGGGTGAGGCCAAGGTGACAACGCCACTCAGCAGGTCCAGGTGAGGCCAACCTGCAGGCCATGCAGAGGAACCATGTCCTGATGATGCCCAGATAGGGACCAGAGTCACCAGGTCCAAAGGAGGCCCAGATGGAGCATATTCACTAGCTCCAGGTGAGGCCCAGTTGAGGACCAGAGTCAACAGAAGTGGTTGAGGCAGAGAGGGGTACCAGAATCACCTGGTCCAGGTGACATCCAGATGGAGACCAGAGTCAGCAGGCAGGGTTAGGCCCAGAGTGGTTCGAGAGTCCAGAGCCTCATGTCCAGGTGAGGCTCAGGTGTGGAACAGAGTCACCAGGTACCAATGATGCCCTGGTGAGGACCAGAGTCACCAGGTCTGGGTGACGCGCAGATAGGATCAGAGTCACCAGTTCCAGGTGAGGCCAAGAAAGAGATCACAGCAATCAGGTCCAGGTGGGGAACAAAGTCACCAGGACTGGGTGAGGCTCAGATGGGGACCAGATTCACCAGGTCTAGGTGAAGCCCAGGTGGTGACCAGTGTCCCCGGGTCTAGGAAAGGACCAAGTAAGGACCAGATTCACCAGGTAGAAGAGGCCCACGTGGGGACCTGAGTCACCAGGTATGGGTGAGGCCCAGGTGGCGACCCCACTCACCAGGTCCAGGTGAGGCAAACCTGCAGGCCAGAGTCACCAGATACAGGTGAGGCCCTAGCGGGGACCGGAGTCACCATGTAAATGTGAGTCTACCAGAACACCACAGTCACCAGGTCCAGGTGTGGTTCATGTGGGAACGAGAGTCACCAGATCCAGGTGAGACCCAGGTGGGGACCACAGTCACCAGGTCCAGATTGAGGCCTAGGTGGGGGGACCAGAGTCATCAGGACCAGTTGAGGCCAAAGTGTGGAGCAAAGTTATCATGTCCAGTTGAGGCCCAGGTGGGGAACAGAATAACCATTTCCCATTAATGCCAGGTGGGAAGAGTCACAAGGTCCAGAAGAGGCCTAAGTGAGGAATAGATTCACCAGGTCCTGTTGAGGCCCAGTTGAGGAACAGTGTCCCCAGGTCCGGTTGAGTCCCAGATGGGGACCAGAGTCACCCGGTTCTGGTGATATCCAGGTGGGGAGCAGAGTCACCACGTCAGGGTGAGGCCCAGAGGGGCCGAGAATCACTAGGTCGAAGTGAGGCCCCGATGTGGAACTGAGAACCCAGGTCCCATGATGCCCATATGAGGACCTGAGTCACCAGGTCCAGGAGAGGTCCCTGTGGGAACCAGTCACCTCATCCAGGTGAGGCCCAGGTGGGACCACAGTCACCAGGTCCAGGTGAGGCCCAGGTATATAAGAGAGTATCCAGGTCCTAATGATGCCCAGGGATGGACCAGAGTCAACAGGTCCAGGAGAGGCCCAAATATGGATCAGAGTCATTGTGTTCCAGGGGAGGCCAGATGGAGATCACAGGAACCAGGTAAAGGAGAGCCCCATATGGGAACCAGAGCCACAAGATCCAGGTGAGGTCCAGGTGGGACCACAGTCACAGGTCCATTTGAGGCACAGGTGGCAACAGGATTCACCAAGTCCAGGTAGACCCAGGTGGCGACCAATCACCAGATCCAGGTGAGGACCAGCTAAAGACCAGACTCACCAGGCCCAAGTGAAGCCCAAGGGGTGACCAGAGTCACCAAGTAAGGGTGAGGACCAGAGGGGGAACCAGGGTAACCATTTAGTTTGAGGCCCAGAATGGGACCAGAAATCCCTGGTCAAAGTGAGACCCAGATATGGAATAGAGTATCCAGGTCCCAATGATGCCTGGGTGAGGACCAGAGTCACTAGCGACATGCAGGCCCAGATGTGGAACAGAATAACTAGGTACTGGTGAGGCATAGAATAAGACCACAGTCAGCAGTAACAGGTGAGCCCCTTGTGGGAGCCAGAGCCACTCTATCCAGCTGAGTCCCAGGTCCATGTGAGGCCCACGTGAGGACTAGATTCATCAGGTCGAATTGAGGCATAGTTGGGGACAAGAGTCACCAGGTGTGGGTGCGGCCTAGGTGGGGCAAGATTCAGCAGTTCTGCGTTAAGTCAAAGTGGGACGAGAGACACCAGGTCCAGGTGAGGCCAAAGTGACGACCAGAGTCACCAGATCCAGGTGAGGTCCAGGTGGGGACCAGAGTCACCAGATCCAGGTGAAGTCCAGGTGGGGACCAGAGTCACTAGGTCCAGATGAGGCCCAGGTGAGGACCAGAGTTACCAGGTAAACGTGAGGACCCGGTGGGAATCAGAGGCAACAGGTCCATGTGAGGCGTGCTTGGGGACCATGGTCAAGAGGTGTACTTGAGGCCCAGGTGTGGAACACAGTAAGCAGGTCCAGGTGAGTCCCCGGTGGTGACAAGGGTCACCACGTCCAGGTGAGACCCAGGTGGGGACCAGGATCACCAGGTAGAGGGGAGGCCCTTGAAAGTACCAGAGTCAACAGTTTGAGGTAAGGGACAGGTGGCAACCAGGGTCAGCAGCTCTAAGTCAGGCCAAAGTGGGGGTCACAGTCACAAGGGCACGGTGAGACCCAGAGGGGGACCAGAGTCACCTGGTCCAGGTGATGTCCAGTTGTGGAACACAGTCACTGAGTCCCAATTTTGCCCAGTTGAGGACCATGGTCAACAGGGCCAGGTGAGCCAGATATGGGGACCGGAGACTCAAATCCAAGTGAAGACCAGATCGGGACCACAGTCACCAGATCCAGGGTATTCTCAGGTGCAGGCCAGAATCACCAGGTCCAGGTGAGGTGCAAGTGGCAACCACACTCACCAGGTCCCGGTGAGGCCCTGGTGGGGACCAGAGTCACGAGGTACATGAGAAGCTAGAAACACTGCAGCCACCAGGTACACATCATGTCCATGTGGGAACGAGAATTCCCAGTTACAGGTGAGGACCAGGTGGGGATCCGACTCACCATGTCCAGGTGAGACCCAGGTGGGAACCAGTGTCACCATATCTAGGTGTGGCCCAGGTGAACCCAGAGTTAATAGGTCCGGCTGGGTCACTGTTAGTGAACAGTGTAACCATATCCTGATGCTACCCAGGTGGGTACCAGAGACACCAGGTCCTGTTTAGGCCCAGGTGGGACCAGAGTCACCAGGTCAAGTTGAGGCCTAGAGGGGTACCAGATTCACCTGGTCTAGGTGACATCCAGATGTGGATCAGAGTCACCATCTCAGGCTGAGGCTCAGAGGGTATCCAGAGTCATCATGCCCAGGTGAGGCTCAGGTGTGGAACAGAATATCCAGGTCATAATGGTCCCCAGGTAAGGACCAGAGTCACCAGATTGGTTGAGGTCCAGTTAGGATCAGAGTCACCAGTTCCAGGTGAGGCCAAGAAGGAGTCCACAGCAATCAGGTCCAGGTGGGGAACAAAGTCACCAGGACTGGGTGAGGCCCAGATGGGACCAGATTCACCAGGTCCAGGTGATTCCCAGGTGGTGACAAGAGTTACCAGTTCCGGCTGAGGACCAGGTAAGGACCAGATTCACCAGGTCCAAGTGAGGCCCAAGTGGGTACCTGTGTCCCCAGGTATGGGTGATGCACAGATGGCAACCACACTCACCAGGTCCAGGAGAGGCCATCCTTCGAGCCATGCATAGGAACCGTGTCCCGATGATTCCCATGTAGCAACCAGAGTTACCAGGTCCAGGTGAGGCCAACCTGCAGGCCATGAAGTGGAACCATGTCCCGATGATGCCCAGGTAGGGACCAGAGTCACCAGGTCCAAATGAGGCCCAGATCGAGCAAATTCACTAGGTCCAGGTGAGGCCCAGTTGAGGACCAGGGTCACCAGATCTGGTTGAGGCCCAGAGGGGTACCAGAATCACCTGGTCAAGGTGATATCCAGATGGGAATCAGAGTCACCAGGTCAGGGTGAGGCCCAGAGAGGTTCCAGAGTCATCATGTCCAGGTGAGGCTCAGGTGTGGAACAGACTCACCAGGTACCAATGATGCCCAGATGAGGACCAGAGTCACCAGATCTGGGTGACGCGCAGATAGGATCAGAGTCACCAGTTCCAGGTGAGGCAAAGAAAGAGTCCACAGCAATCAGGTCCAGGTGCGGAACAAAGTAAACAGGACTGGGTGAGGCCCAGATGGGGACAAGATTCACCTTGTCCAGGTGAGGCCCAGGTGATGACCAGAGACCCCAGGTTGGGAGAGGACCAGGTAAGGACCAGAATCACCAGGTCCAAGAGGCCGACATGGGGACCTGAGTCACCAGGTATGGGTGAGCCCCAGGTGGCAATCCCACTCACCAGTTCCAGGTGAGGCCAACCTGCAGGCCATGTAGTAGAACCATGTCCGATGATGCCCAGGTAGGGACCAGAGTCACCAGGTCCAAATGAGGCCAAGATGGAGCTTATTCTCTAAGTCCAGGTGAGTCCCAGTTGAGGACCAGAGTCACCAGATCTGGTTGAGGCCTAGAGGGGTACCAGAATCCCCTGGTCCAGGTTACATCCTAATGGGGACCAGAGTCACAAGGTCAGGGTGAGGCCCAGAGTGGTTCCAGACTCATCATGTCCAGGTGAGGCTCAGATGTGGAACAGAATATCCAGGTCATAATGGTCCACAGGTTAAGACCAGATTCAGCAGATTTATGTGAGGCCCACTTAGGATCAGAGTAACTAGTTCCAGATGAGGCCAAGAAGGAGTCCACAGCAATCAGGTCCAGGTGGGGAACAAAGTCGCCAGGACTGGGGAGGCCCAGATGGGGACCAGATTCACAAGGTCCAGGAGATTCCCAGATGATGACCGGAGTTACCAGTTCCGGGTGAGGACCAGGTAAGGACCAGATTCACCAGGTCGAAGTGTGGCCCACGTGGGGACCCTTGTCACCAGGTATGGGTGAGACCCAGGTGGCAACCACACTCACCAGGTCCAGGTGAGGCCAACCTGCAGGCAATGCAGAGTAACCATGTTCCGATGATGCCCAGGTAGGGACCAGAGTTCCAGGTCCAAAGAGGCCCAGATGGATTATATTCACTAGGTCCAGTTGAGGCCCAGGTGAGGACCAGAGTCACCAGATCTGGTTGACCCTAGAGGGGTACCAGAATCACCTGGACCAGGTGAAATCCAGATGGGGACCAGAATCACCAGGTCAGGGTGAGGCCTAGAGAGGTTCCAGAGTCATCATGTGCAGGTGTGACTCCGGTGTGGAAGAGAGTATCCAGGTCATAATTTTCCATAGGTGAGGACCAGAGTCACCATATCTGGGTGAGGCCCAGTTAAGATCAGAGTCACCAGTTCCAGGTGAGGTCAAGAAGGAGTCCACAGCAATCAGGTCCAGGTGCGGAACAAAGTCATCAGGACTGGGTGAAGCCCAGATGGGGACCAGATTCACCAGGTCCACGTGATTCCCAGGTGGTGACCAGATTTACCAGATTCACCAAGTCCAGGTGATTCTCAGGTGGTGACCAGAATTACCAGATACACCAGATCCAAGTTAGACCCACGTGGGGACCTGTGTCACCTAGTATGGGTGAGGCCCAAGTGGTAACCCCACTCACCAGGTCCAGGTGAGGCCATCCTGCAGCCCTTGCAGTGGAACCACGTCCCGAAGATGCCCATCTAGGGACTAGAGTTACCAGGTCCAGGTGAGGACAACCTGCAGGCAAGAGTCACCAGATCCAGGTGGGGACCAGAGTCTCCAGGTAAATGTGAGTCTACAAGAAAACCACAGTCACCAGGTCCAGGTGTGGTTCATGTGGGAAGGAGAGTCACCATGTCAGGTGAGAGCCTGGTGGGGACCACAGTCACCAGGTCCAGATTGTGGCCTAGGTGGGGGGACGAGAGTCATCAGGACCATTTGAGGCCAAAGTGTGGAGCAAAGTTATCGTGTGCAGCTTAGGCCCTGGTGGGGAACAGAGTAACCGTGTCCTATTGATGCCAGGTGGGAAAAGAGTCACAAGGTCCAGATGAGGCCTAAGTGAGGAGTAGATTCACCAGGTCCTGTTGAGGCTCAGTTGAGGACCAGTGTCCCCAGCTCCGGGTGAGTCCCAGAGGGGGACCAGAGTCACCCGGTTCTGGTGATATCCAGGTGGGGACAAGAGTCACCATGTCATGGTGAGGCCCAGAGGGGGACGAGAGTCACTAGGTCCAGTTGAGGTCCCGATGTGGAAATGAGAAAACAGGTCCCATGATGCCCATATGAGGACCTGAGTCACCAGGTCCAGGTGAGGTCCCTGCAGGAACCAGTCACCCCGTCCAGTTGAGGCCCAGGTGGGACCACAGTCACCAGGTCCAAGTGAGGCCCAGGTATATAAGAGAGTATCCAGGTCCCAATGATGCCCAGGTAAGGACCAGAGTCAACAGGTTCAGGAGAGGCCCAAATATGGATCAGAGTCATTGTGTTCCAGGTGAGGCCAGATGGAGACCACAGGAACCAGGTCCAGGAGAGCCCCATATGGGAACCAGAGCCACCAGATCCAGGTGAGGTTCAGGTGGGACCACAGTCACAAGGTCAAGGTAAGGTGCAGGTGGCAACAGGATTTACCAAGTCCAGGTGAGGCCCAGGTGGCGACCAGTCACCACATCCAGGTGAAAACCAGCTAAGGTCCAGATTCACCAGCCCCAAGTGAAGCCCATGGGGTGACTAGAGTCACCAGGTAAGGGTGAGGCCCAGAGGGGCAACCAGAGTAACCAGTTTAGTTTGAGACCCATAATGGGACCAGAGATCCCGGGTCAAAGTGAGGCCCAGGTGTGGAATAGAGTATCCAGCTCCGAATGATGCCTGGGTGAGGACCAGAGTCACTAAGGCCATGCAGGCCCAGATGGGGAACAAAATCACTAGTTCCTGTTGAGGCATAGAATAAGACCACAGTCACCAGTATCAGGTGAGCCGCTTGTGGGAACCAGCGCCACTCTATGCAGCTGAGTCCCAGGTCCATGTGAGGCCCACGTTAGGACCAGATTCATCAGGTCGAATTGAGGCATAGCTGGGGACAAGAGTCATCAGGTCTGGGTGCGGCCTAGATGGGGCAAGATTCAGCAGTTCTGAGTTAGGTCAAAGTGGGGATGAGAGACACTAGGTCCAGGTGAGGCCATACTGAGGACCAGAGTCACCAGATCCAGGTGAGGTCCAGGTGGGGACCAGAGTCAGCAGATCCAGGTGAATTCCAGGTGGGGACCAGAGTGACCAGATCCAGGTGAAGCCCAGGTGGGGACGAGAGTCACTAGGTCCAGATGAGACCCAGGTGAGGACCAGAGTTACCAGGTACACGTGAGGCCCCGGTGGGGATCAGAGGCAACAGGTCCATGTGATTCTGTCTTGGGGACCATGGTGATCAGGTATACTTGTGGCCCAGGTGTGGAACACAGTAAGCAGGTCCAGGTGAGTCCTCGGTGGTGACAAGGGTCACCACGTCCAGGTAAGTCCCAGGTAGGGACCAGGATCACAAGATACAGGGTAGGCCCTTGAAAGTACCAGAGTCAACAGTTCGAGGTCAGGCGCAGGTGGCAACCAGGGTGCAGCAGGTCCAAGTCAGGCCAAAGTGGGGTTCACAGTCACTAGGGTACGGTGAGACCCAGAGGTTGATCAGAATCACCTGGTCTAGGTGACGTCCAGTTGTGGAACACAGTCACCGCGTCCCAATTTTGCGCAGTTGAGGACCATGGTCAACAGGGCCAGGTGAGGCCCAGATGGAGACCTGAGTCCCCAAAGCGGGTGAAGCCCAGGTGGGGACCACAGTCACCAGATCCAGGGTAGTCTCAGGTGCAGACCAGAATGACCAGGTCCACTTGAGGTGCAGGTGGCAACCACACTCACCAGGTCCCTGTGAGGCCCTGGTGGGGACCACAGTCACGAGGTACATGAGAAGCTAGAAACACTGCAGCCACCAGGTCCACATGATGTCCATGTGGGAACGAGAATCATCAGTTACAGGGTAGGACCAGTTGTGGATCCGACTCAGCATGTCCAGGTGAGACCCAGGTGGGAACCAGTGTCACCATGTCCAGGTGTGGCCCAAGTGAAGACCAGAGTTAATAGGTCTGGCTGGGTCACTGTTAGTGAACAGTGTAACCGTATCCTGATGCTACCCTGGTGGGTACCAGAGACACCAGGTCCTGGTGAGGCCCAGGTGGGTCCAGAGACATGAGGTCCAGGTGAGGTCCCGATGGGAACCACAGTCACCAGGTCAGGTGAGGCCATGCTTAGGATCAGAGTCACCAGTTACCGGTGAACCCAAGGTGGATCCAGAGTCACCTGGTAAAGAAGAGGCCAAATCAGGACTAGAGTTACCAGGATCAGGTCAGTCCCAGTGGGGAATACAGTAACCATGTCCCGATGATGCCCAGGTAGAACCAGAGTCAACAGGTCCAGATGAGGCACAGTTGGGGAGCATATTCACTAGGTCCCGGTGAGGCCTATGTGAGGACAAGAGTCACCAGGTCTAACTGAGGCCTAGTGGGGTACCAGATTCACCTGGTCTAGGTGACATCCACATGGAGACCAGAGTTACCACGTCAGGGTGAGGCCCAGAGTGGATCCAGAGTCATCATGTCCAGGAGAGGCTCAGGTGTGGTACAGAGTATCCTGTTCATAGTGGTCCACAGGGGAGGACCAGAGTCAGGAGATTGAGCTAGGCCCATTTAGGATGAGAGTCACCAGTTCCAGGTGAGGCCAAGAAGTAGTCCACAGCAATCAGGTCCAGGTGGGGAACAAAGTCACCAGGACTGGGGGAGGCCCAGATGAGGACCACATTCACCCGGTCCAGGTGATTCCCAGGTTGTGACCAGAGTTACCAGTTCTGAGTGAGGACCAGGTAAGGACCAGATTCACCAGGTCCAAGTGAGGCCCACGTGGGACATGTGTCACCAGGTATGGGTGAGGCCCAGGTGGCAAAACCACTCACCAGGTCCAGGTGAGGCCAACCTGCAGGCCATGCAGAGGAACCATGTCCCGATGAAGCCCAGGTAGGGACCAGAGTTACCAGGTCCAGGTGAGGCCAACCTGCAGGCCATGCAGTGGAACCATGTCCCGATGATACCCAGGTAGGGACCAGAGTCACCAGGTCCAAATGAGGCCCAGATCGAATATATTCACTACGTCCAGGTGAGGCCCATTTGAGGACCAGAGTCACCAGATCTGGTTGAGGCCTAGAGGGGTACCAGAATCACCTGGTCCAGGTGACATCCAGATGGGGACCAGAGTCAACAGGTCAGGGTGAGGCCCAGAGAGGTTCCAGAGTCATCATGTCCAGGTGAGGCTCAGGTGTGGAACAGAGTAATCAGGTACCAGTGATGCCCAGGTGAGTTCCAGAGTCACCAAATCTGGGTGACGCGTAGATAGGATCAGAGTCACCAGTTCCAGGTGAGGCAAAAAGAGTCCACAGCAATCAGGTCCAAGTGGGGAACAAAGTCACCAGGACTGTGTGAGGCCCAGATGGGGACCAGATTCACCAGGCCCAGGATAGGCCAAGGTGGTGACCAGATTCCCCGGGTCTGGGAGAGGACCAGGTAAGGACCAGATTCACCAGGTCCAAGAGGCCCACGTGGGGACCTGAGTCACCAGGTATGGGTGAGGCCCTGGTGGCAAACCCTACTCACCAGGTCCAGGTGAGGTCAACATGCAGGCCAGAGTCACCAGATCCAGGTGAGGCCCTAGTGGGTACCGGAGTCACCAGGTAAATATGAGTCTACAAGAACACCACAGTCACCAGGTCCAGGTGTGGTTCATGTGGGAACGAGATTCACCTGGTCCAGTTGAGACACAGGTGGGGACCAAAGTCACCAAGTCCAGATTGAGGCCTAGGTGGGGGGACCAGATTCATCAGGACCAGTTGAGGCCAAAGTGTGGAACAAAGTTATCATGTCCAGTTGAGACCTAGGTGGAGAACAGAGTAACCATGTCCCAGTGATGACAGTTGGGAAAGAGTCACAAGGTCCGGATGAGGCCTAAGTGAGGAGTAGATTCACCAGGTCCTGTTGAGGCCCATTTGAGGACCACTGTCCCCACCTCTGGGTGAGTCCCAGAAGGAGACCAGAGTCACGCGGTTCTGGAGATATCGAGGTGGGGACCAGAGTCACCACGTCAGGGTGAGGCCCAGAGGGGGACGAGAATCACTAGGTCCAGGTGAGACCCCAATGTGGACCTGAGAAACCAGGCCCCATGATGCCCATATGAGGACCTGAGTCACCAGGTCCAGGTGAGGCCCAGGTGGGACCAGTCACGAGGTCCAGGTGAGGCCAAGGTATATAAGAGAGTATCCAGGTCCCAATGATGCCCAGGTAAGGACCAGAGTCAACAGGTCCAGGAGAGGCCCAAATATGGATCAGAGTCATTGTGTTCTAAGTGAGACCAGAAGGAGACCACAGGAACCACAGGAACCAGGACCATGAGAGCGCCATATGGGAACCAGAGCCACCAGATCTAGGTGAGGTCCAGGTGGGACCACAGTCACAAGGTCCAGGTGAGGCGCAGGTGACAACAGGATTCACCAAGTCCAGGTGAGGCCCAGGTGGCGACCTGTCGCCAGATCCAGGTGTGGACCAGCTAAGGACCAGATTCATCAGGCCCAAGTGAAAACCAAGGGGTGACCAGAGTCACCAGGTAAGGGTGAGGCCCAGTTAGCATCAGAGTCAGCAGTTCCAGGTTAGCCATGAAGGAGTCCACAGCAATCAGGTCCAGGTGGGGAAGAAAGTCAACAGGACTGGGTGAGGCCCAGATGGGGACCAGATTCACCAGGCCCAGGAGATTCCCATGTGGTGACCAGAGTTACCAGTTCCGGGTGACCACCAGGTAAGGACCAGATTCACCAGGTCCAAGTGAGAACCCACGTGGGGACCTGTGTCACTAGGCAAGGGTGAGGCCCAGGTGACAAACCCACTCTCCAGTTCCAGGTGAGGCCAACCTGCAGGCCATGCTGAGGAACCAGGTCCCAAAGATGCTCAGGTAGGGACGAGAGTTACCAGGTCCAGGTGAGGCCAACCTACAGGCCATGCAGTGGAACCATGTCCCGATGATGCCAGGTAGGGACCAGAGTTACCAGGTCCAAATGAGGCCCAGATGGAGCATATTCACTAAGTCCAGGTGAGGCCCAGTTGAGGACCAGAGTCACCAGACCTCGTTGAGGCCCAGAGGGGTACCATAATCCCCTGGTCCCGGTGACATCCATATGGGGACCAGAGTCACCAGGTCAGGTTGATAGCCAGAGAGGTACCAGAGTCATCATATCCAGGGGAGCCTCAGGTATGGAACAGAGTCACCAGCACCAATGATGCCCAGGTGAGGACCAGAGTTACCAGGTACACGAGAGGCCCCGGGGGGATCAGAGGCAACAGGTCCATGTGAGGCCGGCTTGGGGACCATGGTCAACAGGTCTACTTGAGGCTCAGGTGTGGAACACAGTAACAAGGTCTAGGTGAGTAACCGGTGGTGACAAAATTTACCACGTCCAGGTGAGGCCCAGGTGGGGACCAGAATCACCAGGTCCAGGGGAGGCCCTTGAAAGTACCAGAGTCAACATTACGACGTCAGTCGCAGGTAGGAACCAGGGTCAGCAGGTCCAAGTCAGTCCAAAGTGGGGTTCACAGTCACTAGGGCACGGTGAGACCCAGAGGGGGACCAGAGTCGCCTGGTAAAGGTGAGATCCAGGTGTGGAACACAGTCACCAGGTCCCATTTTTGCCCAGTTGAGTACCATGGTCAACAGGACCAGGTGACGCCCAGATGGGGACCGGAGTCCCCGAATCCAGGTGAAGCCCAGGTGTAGACCACAGTCACCAGATCCAGGGTATTCTCAGGTGCAGACCAGAATCACCAAGTCCAGGTGAGGTGCAGGTGGCAACCACACTCACCAGGTCCCGGTGAGGCCCTGGTGGGGACCAGAGTCACGAGGTACATGAGAAGCTAGAAACACTGCAGCCACCAGGTCCACATGATGTCCATGTGGGAACGACAATAACCAGTTACAGGTGAGGACCAGGTGGGGATCCAACTCACCATGTCCAGGTGAGATCCAGGTGGGAACCAGTGTCACCATGTCCATTTTTGGCCCAGGTGAAGACCAAAGTCAATAGGTCCAGCTGGATCACTGTTAGTGAACAATGTAACAATATCCTGATGTTACCCAGGTGGGGACCAGAGACAAAGGTCCAGGTGAGATCCCGATGGGAACCACAGTCACCAGGTCAGGTGAGGCCATGCTTAGGATCAGAGTCACCAGTTACAGGTGAGGCCCAGGTAGAGCCAGAGTCACCTGCTACAGAAGAGGCCAAAGTCAGGACCAGAGTTGCCATGATCAGGTCAGTCCCAGTGGGGAATACAGTAACCATTTCCCGAGGATGCCCAGGTAAAACCAGAGTCACCATGCCCAGATGTGGCGCAGGTGGGGAGCATGTTCACTAGGTCCCGGTGAGGCCCACTTGGGGCCCAGTGTCACCAGGTCAAGTTGAGGCCTAGAGAGGTACCAGATTCACCTGGTCTAGGTGAAATCCAGATGGGGACCAGAGTCACCATGTCAGGCTGAGGCCCAGAGGGGATCCAGAGTCATCATGTCCAGGTGAGGCTCACGTGTGGAACAGAGTATAGAGTTCATAATGGTCCACAGGTGAGGACCAGAGTCACTAGATCAGGGTGAGGCCCAGTTAGTATCAGAGTCACCAGTTCCAGGTGAGGCCAAGAAGGAGTCCACAGCAATCAGGTCCAGTTGGGGAACAAAGTAACCAAGAATGGATGACCCCAGATGGGGACCAGATTCACCAGGTCCAGGTGATTCCCAGGTGGTGACCTGAGTTAAAAGTTCCGGGTGAGGACCAGGTAAGGTCCAGATTCAGCAGGTCCAAGTGAGGCCCACGTGTGGACCTGTGTCACCAGGCATGGGCGAGGCCCAGGTGGCAACCCCACTCACCAGGTCCAGGTGAGGCGAACCTGCAGGCCATGCAGAGGTACCATGTCCCGATGATGCCCAGGTAGGGACGAGATTTAACAGGTCCAGGTGAGGCCAACCTGCAGGCCAAGCAGTAAAACCATGTCCCGATGATGCCGAGGTTGGGATCAGAATCACCAGGTCCAATGAGACCCAGATGGAGCATATTTACTAGGTCCAGGTGAGGTGCAGTGGAGTACCAGAGTCACAAGACCTGGTTGAGGCCTAGAGGGGTACCAGAATCACCTGGTCCAGGTGACATCCAGATGGGGACCAGAGTCACCAGGTCAGGATGAGAGCCAGAGAGGTTCCAGAGTTAACATGTCCAGGTGAGGCTCAGGTGTGGAACAGAGTCACCAGGTATCAAAGATGCCCAGGTGAGGACCAGAGTCACCAGGTCTGGGTAATGCGCAGAAAGGATCAGAGTCACCAGTTCAAGGTCAGGCCAAGAAATTGTCCACAGCAATCATCCAGGTGGGGAACAAAGTCACCAGGACTGGGTGATGCCCAGATGGGGACCAGATTGACCAGGTCCAGGTGAGGCCCAGGGGGTGACCAGAGACCCCGGGTATGGGAGACGACCAGGTAAGGACCAGATTCACCAGGTCCAAGAGGCCGACGAGGGGCCTGTGTCCCCAGGTACGGGTGAGGCACAGGTGGCAACCACACTCACCAGGTCCAGGAGAGGCCATCTTTCGCGCCATGCAGAGGAACCGTGTCCCGATGATGCCCATGTAGGAACCAGAGTTACCAGGTCCAGGTGATGTCAACCTGCAGGCCATGCAGTGGAACCATGTACCGATGATGCCGAGGGAGGGACCAGAGTCACCAGGTCCAAATGAGGCCCAGATGGAGCATATTCACTAGGTCCAGGTGAGGCCCAGTTGAGGACCAGAGTCACCAGATCTGGTTGAGGCTCAGAGGGGTACCAAAATCACCTGGTCCAGGTGACATCCAAATGGGGAACAGAGTCACCAGGACAGGTTGAGGCCCAGAGAGGTTCCAGAGTCATCATGTCCAGGTGAGGCTCAGGTGTGGAACTGAGTCACCAGGTACCAAGATGCCCACATGAGGACCAGAATCAACAGATCTGGGTGACGTGCAGATAGGATCAGAGTCACCAGTTGCAGGTGAGGCAAAGAAAGAGTCCACAGCAATCAGTTCCAGGTGGGGAACAAAGTAACCAGGACTGGGTGAGGCCCAGATGGGGACCAGTTTCCCTTCTCCAGGTGAGGCCCAGGTGATGACCAGAGTCCCCAGGTTGGGAGAAGACGAGGTAAGGACCAGATTCACCAGGTCCAAGAGGCCCACGTGGGGACCTGAGTCACCAGGTATCGGTGAGCCACAGGTGGCAATCCCACTCACCAGGTTCAGGTGAGGCCAACCTGCAGGCGATGCGCAGAACCATGTCCCGATGATGCCTAGTTAGGGACCCGAGTCACCAGGTCCAAATGAGGCCAAGATGGTGCATATTCACTAAGTCCACGTGAGGCCCAGTTGAGGACCAGAATCACCAGATCTGCTTGAGGCCTAGATGGGAACCAGAATCACCCAGTCCAGGTTACGTCCTAATGGGGACCAGAGTCACCAGGTCAGGGTGAGGCCCAGAGAAGTTCCAGAGTCATCATGACCAGGTGAGGCTCAGGTGTGGAACAGAGTCACCAGGTACGAATGATGCCCAGGTAAGGACCAGAGTCAACAGGTCTGGGTGACGCGCAGATAGGATCAGAGTCACCAGTTCCAGGTGAGGCCAAGAAAGAGTCCACAGCAATCAGGTCAAGGTGTGGAACAAAGTCATCAAGAATGGGTTAGGCCCAGATTGGGACCAGATTCACCAGATCCAGGTGAGGCCCAGGTGGTGACCAGAGTCATCTGGTCTGGGAGAGGACCAGGTAAGGACCAGATTCACCAGGTCCAAGAGGCTCACATGGGGACCTGAGTCACCAGGTATGGGTGAGGCCCTAGAGGCAACCCACTCACCAGGTCCAGGTGAGGCCAACCTGTAGGCCAGAGTCACCAGATCCAGGTGAGGCCCTAGTGGGGACCGGAGTCACCAGGTAAATGTGAGTCTACAAGAACACCACAGTCACCAGGTCCAGGTGTGGTTCATGTGGGAACGAGATTCACCAGGTCCAGGTGAGACCCAGGTGGGGACCATAGTCCCCAGGTCCAGATTGAGGACTAGGTAGGGGGACCAGAGTCATCAGGACTTGTTGATGCCAAAGTGTGGAGCAAAGTAATCATGTCCAGGTGAGACCCAGGTGGGAAACAGAGTAACCATGTCCCATTGATGCCAGGTGGGAAAAGAGTCACAAGGTCCAGACGAGGCCTAAGTGAGGAGTAGATTCACCAGGTCCTGTTGAGGCCCAGCTGAGGACAAGTGTCGACAGCCCCGGGTGATACCCAGAGGGGGACCAGAGTCTCCCGGTCCTGGTGATATCCAGGTGGGGACCAGAGTCAGAGTCGTCCAGGTGAGGCCCCGATGTGGAACTCAGAAACCAGGTCCCATGATGCCCATATGAGGACCTGAGTCACCAGGTCCAGGTGAGGTCCCTGTGGGAACCAGTCACCTCGACCAGGAGAGGCCCAGGTGGGACCACAGTCACCAGGTCGAGGTGAGGCCCAGGTATATAGAGAGTATCCAGGTCCCAATGATGCCCAGGTAAGGACCAGAGTCACCAGATCCAGATGAGGCGCAGGTGGGGAGCATGTTCACTAGGTCCCCGTGAGGCCCAGTTCAGGACCAGAGTCACCAGGTCAAGTTGAGTCCTAGAGGGATACCAGATTCACCTAGTCTAGGTGACATCCTGATGGGGACCAGAGTCATCATGTCAGGGTGAGGCCCAGAGGGGATCCAGAGTCATCATGTCCAGGTGAGGCTCAGGTGTGGAACAGAGTATCCAGGTCCTAATGGTCCATAGGTGAGGACCAGAGTCACCAGATCTGGGTGAGGCCCAGTAAGGATCAGAGTCACCAGTTCCAGGTGAGGCCAAGAAGGAGTCCACAGCAATCAGGTCCAGGTGGGGTGACAAAGTCACCAGGACTGGATGAGGACCAGATGGGGACCAGATTAACCAGGTTCATGTGATTCCCAGGTGGTGACCCGAGTTAGGAGTTCCGGGTGAGGACCAGGTAAGGACCAGATTCACCACGTCCAAGTGAGGCCCAGGTGTGGACCTGTGTCACCAGGTATGGGTGAGCCCCAGGGGGCAACCCCACTCCCTAGGTCCAGGTGAGGCCAACCTGGAGGCCATGCAGAGGAACCGTGTCCCAATGATGCCCAGGTAGGGACCAGAGTTACCAGGTCCAGCTGAGGCCAACCTACAGGCCATGCAGTGGATCCATGTCCCGATGATGCCCAGGTAGGGACCAGAGTCACCAGGGGCAAATGAGGCCCAGATGGAGCATATTCAATAGGTCAAGGTGAGGCCCAGTTGAGGACCAGAGTCACCAGAACTGGTTGAGGCCGAGAGGGGTACCAGAATCACCTGGTCCAGGTGACATCCAGATGGAGACCAGAGTCACCAGGTCAGGGTTAGGCCCAGAGTGGTTCGAGAGTCCAGAGCCTCATGTCCAGGTGAGGCTCAGGTGTGGAACAGAGTCACCAGGTACCAATGATGCCCAGGTGAGGACCAGAGTCACCAGGTCTGGGTGACAAGCAGATAGGATCAGAGTCACCAGGTCCAGGTGAGGCCATGAAAGAGTCCACAGCAATCAGGTACAGGTGGGGAACAAAGTCACCAGGACTGAGTGAGGCCCAGATGGGGACCGGAATCACCAGGTCCAGGTGAGGCCCACGTGGTACCAGAGTCCCCGGGTCTGGGAGAGGACAAGGTAAGGACCAGATTCACCAGGTCCAAGAGGCACAGGTGGAGACGTGAGTCACCAAGTATGGGTGAGACCCAAGTGGCATCCCCACTAACCAGGTCCATGTGAGGCCAACCTGCAGGCCAAGTCACCCGATTCACGTGAGGCCCTAGTGGGGACTGGAGTCACCAGTTAAAAGTGATTCTACAAGAACAACCCAGTCACCAGGACCTGGTGTGGTTCATGTGGGAACGAGAGTCACCAGGTCCAGGTGAGACCCAGGTGGGGACCACAGTCACCAGGTCCAGATTGAGGCCTAGGTCGGGGGACCAGAATCATCAGGACCAGTTGAGGCCAAAGTGTGGAGCAAAGTTATCATGTCCATGTGAGGCCCAGGTGGGAAGAGTAACCATGTCCCATTGATGCCAGGTGGGAAAAGATTCACAAGGTCCAGACGAGGCCTTAGTGAGGACAGATGCACCAGGTCCTGTTGAGGCCCAGTTGAGGAGCAGTGTCCCCAGCTCCGGGTGACTCCCAGAGGGTGACCAGTGTCACGCGGTACTGGTGACATCCAGGTGGGGAGCAGAGTCACCATATCAGGGTGAGGCACAGAGGGGGACGAGAATCACTAGGTACAGATGAGACCCCGATATGGAACTGAGAACCCTGGTCCCATGATGCCCATATGAGGACCTGAGTCACCAGGTCCAGGTGAGGTCCCTGTGGGAACCAGTCAACTCGTCCAGGAGAGGCCCAGGTGGGACCACAGTCACCATGTCCAGGTGAGGCCCAGGTATATAGAGAGAATCCAGGTCCCAATGATGACCAGGTAAGGACCAGAGTCAACAGGTCCAGGAGAGGACCATATATGGATCAGAGTCATGGAGTTCCAGGTGAGGCCAGATGGAGACCACAGGAACAAGGTCCAGGAGAGCCCCATATGGGAACCAGAGCCACCAGATCCAGGTGAGGTCCAGTTGGGACCACAGTCAGAAGGTCCAGGTGAGGCGCAGGTGGCAACAGGATTCACCAAGTCCAGGTGAGGCCCAGGTGGCCACCAGTCACCAGATCCAGATGCGGAGCAGCTAAGGACCAGATTCACCAGGCCCAAGTGAAGCCCAAGGGGTGACCAGAGTCACCAGGTAAGGGTGAGGCCCAGAGGGGAACCAGAGTAACCAGTTTAGTTTGAGGCCCAGAATAGGACAAGAGGTCCCTGGTCAAAGTGAGGCCCAGATGTGGAATAGAGTATCCAGGTCCCAATGATGCCTGGGTGAGGACCAGAGTACTAGGGCCATGCAGGCCCAGATGGGGAACAGAATCACTAGGTCCTGGTGAGGCATAGAATAAGACCACAATCACCACTATCAGGTGTGCCCCTTGTGGGAACCAGAGCCACTCTATCCAGCTGAGTCCTAGGTCCATGTGAGCACCACGTCAGGACCAGATTCATCAGGTTGAATTGAGGCATAGCTGGGGACAAGAGTCACCAGGTCTCTGTGCGGCCTAGGTGGGGCAAGATTCAGCAGTTCTGAGTTAGGTCAAAGTGGGGACGAGAGACACAAGTCCAAGTGAGGCCAAACTGAGGACCAGAGTGTCCAGATCCAGGTGAGGTCCATGTTGGAAAGAGAGTCGCCAGGTCCAGGAGAGGTCCAGGAGGGGACCAGAGTCACCAGATCCAGGTGACTTCCAGCTGGGGACTAGAGTCACCAGATCCAGGTGAAGCCCAGGTGGGGACCAGAGTCACTAGGTCCAGATGAGGCCCAGGTGAGGATCAAAGTTACCAGATACACGTGAGCCCCCGGTGGGGATCAGAGCCAAAAGGTCCACGTGAGGCCGGCTTGGGGACCATCGTCAACAGGTCTACGTGAGACCCAGGTGTGGAACAAAGTAATCATGTCCAGGTGAGTCCCCGGTGGTGAGAAGAGTCACCACGTCCAGTTGAGGACCAATTGGGGACCAGGATCACCAGGTACAGGGGAGGCCCTTGAGAGAACCAGAGTCAACAGTTTGAGGTCAGGCGCAGGTGGCAACCAGGGTCAGCAGGTCCAAGTCAGGCCAAAGTGGGGTTCACAGTCACTAGGGCAAAGTGAGACCCAGACGGGGACCAGAGTCACCTTGTCCAGGTGAGATCCAGTTGTGGAATACAGTCACCGGGTCCCAATTCTGCACAGTTGAGGACCATGGTCAACAGGGCCAGGTGAGGCCCAGATGGGGACCGGAGTCCCCAAATTCAGGTGAAGCCCAGGTGGGGACCACAGTCACCAGATCCAGGGTAGTCTCAGGTGGACACCAGAATCACCAGGTCCTGGTGACGTGCAGGTGGCAACCACACTCACCAAGTCCCGGTGAGGCCCCGGTGGGGACCAGAGTCACGAGGTACATGAGAAGCTAGTAACACTGCAGCCACCACGTCCACATGATGTCCATGTGGGAAGGAGAATTACAAGTTACAGGTGAGGAGCAGGTGGGGATCCGAGTCACCATGTCCAGGTGAGACCCAGGTGGGAACCAGTGTCACCATGTCCGCGTGTGCCCCAGGTGAAGACCAGAGTTATTAGGTCCGGCTGGATGAGTGTTAGTGAACAGTGTAACCATATCCTGATGCTACCCAGGTGGGTACCAGAGACACCAGGTCCTGGTGAGGCCCAGGTGTAACCGGAGACATGAGGTCCAGGTGAGGTCTCGATAGGAACCACAGTCACCAGGTCAGGTGAGCCCATGCATAGGATCAGAGTCACCAGGTACAGGTGAGGCCCAGGTGGAGCCAGAGTCACCTGGTACAGAAGAGGCCAAAGACAGGACCAGAGTTACCAGGATCAGGTCACTCCCAGTGGGTAATACAGTAACCATGTCCCAATGATGCCCAGGTAGAATCAGAGTCACCGGGTCCAGTGAGGCGCAGGTGGGGAGAATATTCACTAGGTCCAGGTGAGGCCCAGATGAGGACCAGAGTCACCAGGTCTAGTTGACGCCTAGAGGGGTACCAGATTCACCTGGTCTAGGGGAAATCCAGATGGGGACCAGAGTCACAATGTCAGGGTGAGGCCCAGAGGGCATCCAGAATCATCATGTCCAGGTGAGGTTCAGGTGTGGAACAGAGTATCCAAGTCATAATGGTCCACATGTGAGGGCCAGAGTCACCAGATCTGGGTGAGGCGCAGTTAGGAGCAGAGTCACAAGTTCCAGTTGAGGCCAAGAAGGAGTCCACAGCAATCAGGTCCAGGTAGGGATCAAAGTCACCAGGAATGGGTGAGGCGCAGATGGGGATCAGATTCACCAGGTCCAGGTGATTCCCAGGTGGTGACAAGGGTTACCAGTTCCGGGTGAGGACCAGGTAAGGACCAGATTCACCAGGTCAAAGTGAGGCCCACGTGAGACCTGTGTCACCAGGTATGGGTGAGTCTCAGGTGACAAGCCCACTCACCAGGTCTTGGTGAGGCCAACCTGCAGGCCATGCAGAGGAACCGTGTCCCGATGATGCCCAGGTAGGGACCAGAGGTACGAGGTCCAGGTGACGCCAACCTGCATGCCATGCAGAGGATCCGTGTCCCGATGATGCCCAGACAGGGACCAGAGTTACCAGGTCAAGAGGAGGCCAACCTGCAGACCATTATGGGAACCATGTCCCGATGTTGCCCACGTAGGGACCAGAGTCACCAGGTCCAAATGAGGCCCAGATGGAGCATATTCACTAGGTCCAGGTGAGGCCCAGTTGAGGACAAGAGTCACCAGAACTGGTTGAGCCCTAGAGGGGTTCCAGAATCACCTGGTCCAGGTGACATCCAGATGGGGACCAGATCACCAGGTCAGGGTGAGGCCCAGAGAGGTCCCAGAGACATCATGTCCAGGTGAGGCTCAGGTGTGGAATAGAGTAACCAGGTACCAATGATGCCCAGGTGAGGACGAGAGTCACCAGGTCTGGGTGAGGCACAGATAGGATCAGAGTCACCAGTTCAAGGTGAGGGCAAGAAAGAGTCCAGAGCAAACACGTCCAGGTGGGGAACATAGTCACCAGGACTGGGTTAGGCCCAGATGGGGACCAGATTCACCAGGTCAAGGTGAGGCCCAGGTTGTGACAAGATTCCCAGGGTCTGGGAGAAGACCAGGTAAGGGCCAGATTCACCAGGTCCAAGAGGCCCACGTGGGGACCTGAGTCACCAGGTATGGGTGAGGACCAGGTGGCATCCCACTAACCAAGTCCAGGTGAGGCCAACCTGCAGGCCAGAGTCACCAGATCCAGGTGAGGCCTTAGAGGGGCCAGAGTTTCCAGGTAAAAGTGAGTCTACAAGTACACCACAGTCACCAGGTCCAGGTGTGATTCATGTGGGAACGAGAGTCACAAGGTCCAGGTGAGACCCAGGTGTGGATGACAGTCTCCAGGTCCAGATTGAGGCCTAGGTGGGGGGACCAGAGTCATCGGGACGAGTTGAGTCCAAAGTATGGAGCAAAGTTATCATGTCCAAGTGAGGCCCAGGTGGGGAACAGAGTAAAAATGTCCCATAGATGCCAGGTGGGAAAAGAGTCACAAGGTCCAGACGAGGCCTAAGTGAGGAGTAGATTCACCAGGTCCTGTTGAGGCCCAGTTGAGTATCAGTGTCCCCAGCTCTGGGTGATTCCCAGAGGGGGACCAGAGTCACCCGGTTCTGGTGTGAGTCAGGTGCGGACCAGAGTCACCACGTCAGGATGAGGCCCAGAGGGGAACGAGAATCACTAGGTCCAGGTGAGGCCCCGATGTGGAACTGAGAAAACAGGTCCCATGATGCACATATGAGGACCTGAGTCACCAGGCACAGGGGAGGTCCCTGTGGGAACCAGTCACCTCGTCCAGGTGAGGCCCAGGTGGGACCACAGTCACCAGTTCCAGGTGAGGCCCAGGTATATAAGAGAGTATCCAGGTCCCAATGATGCCCAGGTAAGGTCCAGAGTCAACAGGTCCAGGAGAGGCCCAAATATGGATCAGAGTCATTGTGTTCCAGGGGAGGCCAGATGGAAACCACAGGAACCAGGTCCAAAAGAGCCCCATATGGGAACCAGAGCCACCAGATCCAGGTGAGGTCCAGGTGGGACCACAGTCACAAAGTCCAGGTGAGGCGCAGGTGGCAACAGGATTCACCAAGTCCAGGTGAGTCCCAGGTGGCGACCAATCACCAGATCCAGGTGCGGATCAGCTAAGGACCAGATTCACCAGGCCCATGTGAATCTCAAAGGGGTGACCAGAGAAACCAGGTAACGGTGAGGCCCAGAGGGAGAATCAGAGTAACCAGTTTAGTTAGAGGCCGAGAATGGGACAAGAGGTCCCTGGTCAAAGTGAGGCCCAGGTGTGGAATAGAGTATCAGGTCCCAATGATGCCTGGGTGAGGACCAGAGTCTCTAGGGCCATGCAGGCCCAGATGGGGAACAGAATCACTAGGTCCTAGTGAGGCATAGAATAAGACCAGAGTCAGCAGTATCAGGTGAGCCACTTGTGGGAACCAGAGCCACTCTACCCAGCTGAGTCCCAGGTCCATGTGAGGCCCACGTGAGGACCAGATTCATCAGGTCGAATTGAGGCATAGTTGGGGACAAGAGTCACCAGGTCTGGGTGCGGCGTAGGTGGGGCAAGATTCAGCAGTTCTGAGTTAGGTCAAAGAGGGAACGAGAGACACCAGGTCCAGGGGAGGCCAAACTGAGGAACAGAGTCACCAAATCCAGGGAAGAACCATGTTGGAAAGAGAGTCACCAGGTCCAGGAGAGGTCCAGGTGGGGACCAGAGTCACCAGATCCAGGTGAAGTCCAGGTAGGGACCAGAGTCACCAGATCCAGATGAGGCCCAGGTGAGGACAGAGTTACCATGTACACGTGAGGCCCCGGTGGGGATCAGAGGCAACAGGTCCATGTGAGTCCCGCCTGGGGACCATGGTCAACAGGTCTACTTGGGACATAGGTGTGGAACACAGTAAGCAGGTCCAGGTGAGTCCCCGGTGCTGACAAGAGTCACCAGGTCCAGGTGAGGCCCAGGTGGGGACCAGGAACACCAGGTACAGGGGAGGCCCTTGAAAGAATCAGAGTCAACAGCTCGAGGTCAGGCGCAGGTGGCAACCAGGGTCAGCAGGTCCAAGTCAGGCCAAAGTGGGCTTCACAGAAACTAGGGCACGGTGAGACCCAGAGGGGGACCAGAGTCACCTGGTCCAGGTGAGGTCCAGTTGTGGAACACAGTCACTGGGTCCCTATTTTTCCCCGTTGGGGACCATGGTCAACAAGGCCAGGTGAGGCCCAGGTGGGGACCGGAGTCCCCAAATCCATGTGAAGCCCAAGTGGGGACCACAGTCACCAGATCAGGGTAGTCTCGGGTGCAGACCAGAATCACCAGGTCCAGGTGAGGTGCAAGTGGCAACCACACTCACCAGGTCCCGGTGAGTCCCTGGTGGGGACCAGAGTCACGAGGTACATGAGAAGCTAGAAACACTGCAGCTACCAGGTCCACATGATGTCCATGTGGAAACGAGAATCACCAGTTTCAGTTGAGGACCAGGTGGGGATCCGACTCACCATGTCCAGATGAGACCCAGGTGGGAACCAGTGTAACCATGTCCAGGTGTGGCCCAGGTGAAGACCAGAGTTCATAGGTCCGGCTGGGTCACTGATAGTGAACAGTGTAACCATACCCTGATGCTACCCAGGTGGGTACCAGAGACACCAGGTCCTGGTGAGCCCCAGGTGCGACCAGAGACATGAGGTCCACGTGAGGTCCCGATGGGAACCACAGAGACCAGGTCAGGTGAGGCCATGCTTAGGATCAGAGTCACAGGTTACATGTGAGGCCCAGGTGGAGCCAGAGTCACCTGGTACAGATGACGCCAAATTCAGGACCAGAGTTACCAGGATCAGGTCAGTCCCAGTGGGGAACAGAGTAACCATGTTCCGATGATGCCCAGGTAGACCCAGCGTCACCAGGTCCAGATGAGGCGCAGGTGGGGAGCATATTCACTAGGTCTCGGTGAGGCCCAGTTGAGGACCAGAGTCACCAGGTCTATTTGAGCCCTTGAGGCGTAACAGATTCACCTGGTCTAGGTGACATCCCGATGGGGACCAGAGTCACCATGTCAGGGTGAGGCCCCTAGGGGATCCAGAGTCATCATGTCCAGGTGAGGCTCAAGTGTGGAACAGAGTATCCAGGTCATAATGGTCCACAGGTGAGGACCAGTGTCACCAGATCTGGGTGAGACCCATTTAGGATCAGAGTCTCCAGTTCCAGGTGAGGCCAAGAAGGAGTCCACAGCAATCAGGTCCAGGTGGGGAACAAAGTCACCAGGACTGGGTGAGGCCCAGATGGGGCCTGATACACCAGGTCCACGTGAGGCCCAGGTGGTGACCAGAGTCCCCAGGTTTGGGAGAGAACCAGGTAAGGACCAGATTCACCAGGTCCAAGAGGCCCACGCGGGGACCTGAGTCACCAGGTATGGGTGAGGCCCAGGTGGCAACCCCACTCACCAGGTCCAGGTGAGGCCAAACTGAGGACCATAGTCACCAGATCGAGGTGAGTTCCAGTTGGGGACCACAGTCACCAGATCCAGGGTAATCTCAGGTGTAGACCAGAATCACCAGGTCCACGTGAGGTGTAGTTGGCAACCACACGCACCAGGTCCAGGGGAGGCCAACCTGTAGGCCATGCAGTGGAAACATGTCCCGATGATGCCCAGGTAGGGACCAGAGTCACCAGGTCCAAATGAGGCCCACATGGAGCATATTCACTAGGTCCAGGTGAGGCCCAGTTGAGGACCAAAGTCACCAGATCTGGTTGAGGACTAGAGCGGTACCAGATTCACCTGGTCAAAGTGACATCCAGATGGGGACCAGAGTCACCACGTCAGGGTGAGGCCCAGAGTGGGACGAGAATAACTAGGTCCAGAGGAGACCCCGATGTGGAACTGAGAACCCTGGTCCCATGATGCCCATATGAGGCCCTGAGTCACCAGGTCCAGGTGAGGTCCCTGTGGGAACCAGTCACCTCGTCCAGGTGAGGCCCAGGTGTGACCACAGTCACCAGGTCCAGGTGAGGCCCAGGTATATAGAGAGTATCCAGGTCCCAATGATGCCCAGGTAAGGACCAGAGGCAACAGGTCCAGGAGAGGCCCAAATATGGATCAGAGTCATTGTGTTCCAGGTGAGGCCAGATGGAGACCACAGGAACCAGGTCCAGGAGAGCCCCATATGGGAACTAGAGCCACCAGATCCAGGTGAGATCCAGGTGAGACCAGAGTCACAAGGTCCAGGTGAGGCGCAGGTGGCAACAGGATTCACCAAGGCCAGGTGAGGCCCAGGTGGCGACCAGTCACCAGAACCAGGTACGGACCAGCTAAGGACCAGAATCACCAGGCCGAAGTGATGCCAAATTGTGACCAGAGTCACCAGGTAAGGGTGAGTCACAGAGGGGGAACCACAGTATCCAGTTTAGTTTGAGGCCCAGAATGAGACCAGAGGTCCCTGGTCAAAGTGAGGCCCAGGTGTGGAATATAGTTTCCAGGTCCCAATGATGCCTGGGTGAGGACCAGAGTCACTAGGGCCATGCAGGCCCAGATGGGGCACAGAATCACTAGGTCCTGGTGAGGCATAGATAAGACCACAGTCAGCAGTATCAGGTGAGCCCCTTGTGGGAACCAGAGCCACTCTATCCAGGTGAGTCCCAGGTCCATGTGAGGACCACGTGAGGACCAGATTCATCATGTCGAATTGAGGCATAGCTGGGGACAAGAGTCACCAGGCCTGGGTGCGGCCTAGGTGGGGCAAGATTCAGCAGTTCTGAGTTAGGTCAAAGTGGGGACGAGAGACACCAGGTCCAGGTGAGGCCAAACTGAGGACCAGAGGCACCAGATCCAGGTGAGGTCCATGTTGGAAAAGAGTCACCAGGTCCAGGAGAGGTCCAGGTGGGGACGAGAGTCACCAGATCCAGGTGAAGTCCAGGTGGCTACCAGAGTCACTAGGTCCAGATGAGGCCGAGGTGAGGATCAGAGTTACCAGATACACGTGAGCCCCCGGCGGGAATCAGAGCCAAAAGGTCCACGTGAGGACGGCTTGGGACCATGGTCAAGAGGTGTACGTGAGGCCCAGGTGTGGAACACAGTAATCATGTCCAGGTGAGTCCCCAGTGGTGACAAGAGTCACCACGTCCAGTTGAGGCCCAATTGGGGACCAGGATCACCAGGTACAGGGGAGGCCCTTGAGAGAACCAGAGTCAACAGTTCGAGGTCAGGCGCAGGTGGCAACCAGGGTCAGCAGGTCCAAGTCAGGCCAAAGTGGGGTTCACACTCACTAGGGCACAGTGAGACCCAGAGGGGGACCAGAGTCACCTGGTCCAGGTGAGGTCCAGTTATGGAACACAGTCACCGGGTCCCAATTTTGCCCAGTTGAGGACCATGGTCAACAGGGCCAGGTGAGACCCAGATGGGGACCAGAGTCCCCAAATCCAGGTGAAGCCCAGGTGGGGACCAGAGTCACCAGATCCAGGTGAAGCCCAGGTGGGGACCACAGTCTCCAGATCCAGGGTAGTCTCAGGTGCAGACCAGAATCACCAGGTCCAGGTGAGGTGCAGGTGGCAACCACACTCACCAGGTCCCGGTGAGGTCCTGGTGGGGACGAGAGTCACGAGGTTCATGAGAATCTAGAAACACTGCAGCCACCAGGTCCACATGATGTCCATGTGGGAACGAGAATCACCAGTTTTAGGTGAGGACCCGGTGGGGATCCGACTCACCCTGTCCAGTTGAGACCCAGGTGGGAACCAGTGTCACCATGACCAGGTGTGGCCCCAGGTGAAGACCAGAGTAAATAGGTCCGGCTGGTTCACTGTTAGTGAACTGTGTAACCATATCCTGAAGCTACCCAGGTGGATACAAGAGACACCGTGTCCTGGTGAGGCCCAGGAGGGACCAGAGACATGAGGTCCAGATGAGGTTCGATGGAAACCACAGTCACCAGGTCAGGTGAGGCCATGCTTAGGATCAGAGTCACCAGTTACAGGTGAGGCCCAGGTTGAGCCAGAATCACCTGGTACAGAAAAGGCCAAAGTCAGGACCAGAGTTACCAGGATCAGGTCAGTCCCAGGGGGGAATAGAGTAACCATGTCCCGATGATGCCCAGGTAGAACCAGAGTCACCAGGTCCAGATGAAGCACAAGTGGGGAGCATGTTCACTAGGTCCCGGTGAGGCCCAGTTGAGGACCAGAGTCACCAGGTCAAGTTGAGGCCAAGAGTGGTACCAGATTCACCTGGTCTAGGTGACTTCCAGATGGTGACCAGTGTCACCATGTCATACTGAGGCCCAGAGAGGTTCCAGAGTCATCATGTCCAGGTGAGGCTCAGGTGTGGAACAGAGTATCCAGGTCATAATTGTCCACAGGTGAGGAAAGGAGTCACCAGATCTGGGTGAGGACCAGTTAGGATCAGAGTCACCAGTTCCAGGTGAGGTCAAAAAAGGGTCCACAGCAATCAGGTCCAGGTGGGGAACAAAGTCACCAGGACTCGGTGAGGCCCAGATGGGGACCAGATTAACCAGGTCCACGTGATTCCCAGGTGGTGACCAGACTTACCAATTCCGGGTGAGGACCAGGTAAGGACCAGATTCACCAGGTCCAAATGAGGCCCACGTGGGGACCTGTGTCACCATGCATGGGTGAGGCCCAGGTGGCAACCCCACTCCTCAGGTCCAGGTAAGGCCAACCTGCAGGCCATGCAGAGGAACCATGTCCCCATAATGCCCAGGTAGAGCCTAGAGTTTCCAGGTCCAGGTGAGTCCAACCTGCTGGCCCTGCAGTCGAACTATGCCCCGATGATGTCCAGGTAGGGACCAGAGTCACCAGGTCCAAATGAGGCCCAGATGAAGCATATTCACTAGGTCCAGCTGAGGCCCAGTTGAGGACCAGAGTCAACAGATCTGGTTGAGGCATAGAGGGGTACCAGAATCACCTGGTCTAGGTGTCATCAAGATGGGGACCAGAGTCACCAAGACAGCGTGAGGCCCAGAGAGGTTCCAGAGTCATCATGTCCAGGTGAGGCTCAGGTGTTGAACAGAGTCACCAGGTACCAATGATGATCAGGTGAGGACCAGAGTCACCAGGTCTGTGTGACGCGCAGATAGGATCAGAGTCACCAGTTCCAGGTGAGGACAAGTATGAGTCCACAGCAATCGGGTCCAGGTGGTGAACAAAGTCACCAGGACTGGGTGAGGCCCAGATGGGGATCAGAGTCACCAGGTACAGGTGAGGCCCAGGTGGTGACCAGAGTCCCCGGTTCTGGGAGATGACCAGGTAAGGACCAGATTCACCAGGTCCAAGAGGACCACGTGGGGACCTGAGTCACCAGGTATGGGTGAGTCCGAGGTGGCAACCCCACTCAACATGTCCAGGTGAGGCCAGCCTGCATGCCAGAGACACCAGATCCAGGTGAGGCCCTAGTGGGGACGGGAGTCACAAGGTAAATGTGAGTCTACAAGAACACGACAGTCACCAGGTCCAGGTGTGGTTCATGTGGGAACGGGAGTCACCAGGTCCAGCTGAGACCCAGTTGGGGACGACAGTCACCAGGTCCAGATTGAGGCCTAGGTTTGGGGACGAGAGTCATCAGGACCAGTTGAGGCCAAAGTGTGCAGCAAAGTTATCATGTCCAGGTGAGGCCCAGGTGGGGAACAGAGTAACAATGTCCCATTGATGCCAGGTGGGAAAAGAGTGACAAGGTCCAGACGAAGCCTAAGTTTGGAGTAGATTCACCAGGTCCTGTTGAGGCTCTGCTGAGGACCAGTGTCCCCAGCTTCGGGTATGTCACCCGGTTCTGGTGATATCCAGGTGGGGACCAGAGTCACCACGTCAGGGTGAGGCCCAGAGGGGGACGAGAATCACTAGGTCCAGATGAGACCCCGATGTGGAACTGAGAACCCTGGTCCCATTTTGCCCATATGAGGACCTGAGTCACCAGGTCCAGGTGAGGTCCCTGTGGGAACCAGTCACCTCGTCCAGGTAAGGCCCAGGTGGGACCACAGTCACGAGGTCCAGGTGAGGCCCAGGTATATAGAGAGTATCCAGGTCCCAATGATGCCCAGGTAAGGACCAGAGTCAACAGGTCCGGAGAGGACCAAATATGGATCAGAGTCATTGTGTTCCAGGTGAGGCCAGATGGAGACCACAGGAACCAGGTCCAGGAGAGCCCCATATGGGAACCAGAGCCACCATATCCAGGTGAGGTCCAGGATGGACCACAGTCACAAGGTCCAGGTGAGGCGCAGGTGGCAACAGGATTCACCAAGTCCAGGTGAAGCCCAGGTGGCCACCAGTCACCAGATCTAGATGCGGACCAGCTAAGGACCAGATTAAATAGGCCCAAGTGAAGCCCAAGGGGTGACCAGAGTCACCAGGTAAGGGTGAGGCCCCGAGGGGGAACCAGAGTAACCAGTTTAGTTTGCGGCCCAGAATGGGACCAGAGGTCCCTGGTCAAAGTGAGGCCCAGTTGTGTAATAGAGTATCCAGGTCCCAATGATGCCTGGGTGAGGACCAGAGTCACTAGGGCCATGCAGGCCCAGTTGGGGAACAGAATCACTAGGTCCTGGTGAGGCATAGAATAAGACCACAATCACCAGTATCAGGTGTAGCCCCTTGTGGGAACCAGTGCCACTCTATCCAGCTGAGTCCCAGGTCCCTGTGAGCCCCACGTCATGACCAGATTCATCAGGTCGAATTGAGGCATAGCTGGAGACAAGAGTCACCAGGTCTGGGTGCGGCCTAGATGGGGCAAGATTCAGCAGGTCTGAGTTAGGTCAAACTGGGGACGAGAGACGCCAGGTCCAGGTGAGGCCAAACTGAGGACCAGAGTCACCAGATCCAGGTTAGGTCCATGTTGGAAAGAGAGTCACCAGGTCCAGGAGAGGTCCAGGTGGGGACCAGAGTCACCAGATCCAAGTGAAGACCAGGTGGGGACCAGAGTCACCAGATCCAGGTGAAGCCCAGGTAGGGACCAGAGTCACTAGGTCAAGGTGAGGCCCAGGTGAGGGCCAGAGTTACCAGGTACACGTGAGGCCCCGGTGGGATCAGAGGCAACAGGTCAATGTGAGGCCGGCTTGGGGACCATGGTCTACAGGTCTACTTAGGCCCAGGTGTGGAACACAGTAAGCAGGTCCTGGTGAGTCCCCGGTGGTGAAAAGAGTCACCACGTCCAGGTGAGTCCCAGGTGGGGACCAGGATCACCAGGTACAGGGGAGGCCCTTGAAAGAACCAGAGGCAACAGTTTGAGGTCAGGCGCAGGTGTCAACCAGAGTCAGCAGGTCCAAGTCAGGCCAATGTGGGGTTCACAGTCACTAGGGCACGGTGAGACCCAGAGGGGGACCAGAGTCACCTGGTCCACGTGAGGTCCAGTTGTGGAACGCAGTCACCGGGTCCCAATTTTACCCAGTTTAGACCATGGTAAACAGGGTCAGGTGAGGCCCAGATGGAGACCGGAGTCCCCAAAGGAGGTGAAGCACAGGTGGGGAACACAGTCACCAGATCCAGGGGAGTCTCAGGTGCAGACCAGAATCACCAGGTCCAGGTGAGGTGCAGGTGGCAACCACACTCACCAGGTCCCGGTGAGGCCCTGGTGGGGACCAGAGTCACGAGGTACATGAGAAGCTAAAAACACTGCAGCCACCAGGTCCACATGGTGTCCATGTGGGAACGAGAATCACCAGTTACAGGGGAGGACCATTTGTGGATCCGACTCACCATGTCCAGGTGAGACCCAGGTGGGAACCAGTGTCAACATGTCCAGCTGTGGCCCAGGTGAAGACCAGAGTTAATAGGTCCGGATGGGTCACTGTTAGTGAACAGTGTAACCGTATCCTGATGCTACCCAGGTGGGTACCAGAGACACCAGGTCCTGGTGAGGCCCAGGTGGGACCAGAGACATGAGGTCCAGGTGATATCCCGATGGGAAACACAGTCACCAGGTCAGGTGAGGCCACTCTTAGAATCAGAGTCACCAGTTACCGGTGAACCCAAGGTGGACCCAGAGTCACCTGGTACAGAAGAGGCCAAATCAGGACCAGAGTTACCAGGATCAGGTCAGTCACAGTGGGGAATACAATAACCATGTCGCGATGATGCCCAGGTAGAACCAGAGTCACCAGGTCCAGATGAGGCACAGTTGGGGAGCATGTTCACTAGTTCCCGGTGAGGCCCAGGTGAGGACCAGAGTCACCAGGTCTAGTTGAGGACTAGAGGGGTACCAGAATCACCTGGTCCAGGTGACATCCCGATGGGGACCAGAGTCACCACGTCAGCGTGAGGCCCAGAGGGGATCCAGAGTCATCATGTCCACGTGAGGCTCAGGTGTGGAACAGAGTCACCAGGTATCAAAGATGCCCAGGTGAGGACCAGAGTCACCAGGTCTGGGTGACGCGCAGATAGGATCAGAGTCACCAGTTCCAGGTGAGGCCAAGAAAGAGTCCACAGCAATCAGGTCCAGGTGGGGAACAAAGTCCCGAGGACAGGGTGAGGCCCAGATGGGGACCAGATTCACCAGGTCCAGGTGATTCCCAGGTGGTGAACAGAGTTACGAGTTCCGGGTTAGGACCAGGTTAGGACCAGATTCACCAGGTCCAAGGGAGGCCCACGTGGGGACCTGTGTCACCAGGCATGGGTGAGGCCCAGGAGACAACCCCTCTCACCAGGTCCAGGTGAGGCCAACCTGCAGGCCATGTAGAGGAACCATGTCCTGATGATGCCCAGGTAGGGACTAGACTTCTCAAGTCCAGGTGAGGCCTACCTTCAGGCCATGCAGTGGAACATGTCCCGATGATGCCCAGGTAGGAATCAGATTTACCAGGTCCAGGTGAGGCTAACCTGCAGGCAAGCAATGGAACCATGTCCCGATGATGCCCAGGTAGGGATCAGAGTCACCAGGTCCAAATGAGGGCCAGATGGAGCATATTCACTAGGTGTAGGTGAGGCCAAGTTGAGGATCACAGTCACCAGATATGGTTGAGGCCTAGAGAGGTACCAGAATCAACTGGACCAGGTGACATCCAAATGGGGACCAGAGTCACCAGGTCAGGGTGAGGCCCAGAGTGGTTCCAGAGTCATCATGTACAGGTGAGGCTCAGGTGTGGAACAGAGTCACCAGGTACCAATGATGCCCAGGTGAGGACCAGAGTCACAAGATCTGGGTGACGCGCAGATAGGATCACTGTCACCAGTTCCAGGTGAGGCCAAGAAAGAGTCCACACCTATCAGGTCCAGGTGGGGAACAAAGTAACCAGGACTGGGTGAGTCCCAGAGGGGGACCAGATTCACCAGGTCCAGGTGAGGCCCAGGTGGTGACCAGAGTCCCCGGGTCTGGGAGAGGACCAGGTAAGGACCAGATTCACCAGGTCCAAGAGGCCCACTTGGGGACCTGGTTCATCAGGTGTGGGTGAGGCCCAGGTGTCAACCACACTCACCAGGTCCAGGTGAGCCCAGCCTGTAGGCCTTGCAGAGGAACCGTGTCCCGATGATGCCCAGGTAGGGACCAGAGTTACCAGGTCCAGGTGAGGCCAACCTGCAGGCCATGCAGTGGAACCATGTCCCGATGATGCCCAGGTAGGGAACAGAATTACCAGGTCCAGGTGAGGCCAACCTGCAGTTCATGCAGTGGAACCATGTCCCGATGATGCCCAGGTGAGGAACAGAGTCACCAGGTCTAGGGGGTGCGCAGATAAGATCAGAGTCACCATTTCCAGGTGAGGCCAAGAAAGAGTCCACAGCAATCAGGTCCAGGTGGGGAACAAAGTCACCAGGACTGGGTGAGTCCCAGATGGGGACCAGATTCACCAGATCCAGGTTAGGCCCAGTTGGAGACCAGAGTCTCCGGGTCTGGGAGAGGACCAGATAAGGACCAGATTCACCAGGTCCAAGAGGCCCACGTGGGGACCTGAGTCACCAGGTATGGGTGAGGCCCAGGTGGCAACCCCACTCCCCAGGTCCAGGTGAGGCCAACCTGCAGGCCAGAGTCACCAGATCCATGTGAGGACCAAGTGGGGACCAGAGTCACCAGGTAAATATGAGTCTACAAGAACACCACAGTCACCAGTGCCAGGTGTGGTTCATGTGGGAACCAGAGTCACCAGTCCAGATGAGAACAAGCTGGGGACCAGAGTCACCAGGTCCAGATTGAGGCCTAGGTGTGGGGACCAGAGTCATCAGGACCAGTTGAGGCCAAAGTGTGGAGCAAAGTTATCATGTCCAGGTGAGGCCCTGGTGGGGAACAGAGTAACCATGTCCCAATGATGCCAGGTGGGAAAAGAGTCACAAGGTCTAGACGAGGCCAAAGTGAGGAGTAGATTCACCAGGTCCTTTTGAGGACCAGTTGAGGACCACTGTCCCCAGCTCCGGGTGAGTCCCAGAGGGGGACCAAAGTCACCCGGTTCTGGTGATATATAGGTGAGGACCAGAGGCACCACGTCACGGTGAGACCCAGAGGGGGACGAGAATCACTAGGACTAGGTGAAGCCCCGATGTGGGACTGAGAAACTAGGTGAATGATGCCCATATGAGGACCTGAGTCACCAGGTCCAGGTGAGATCCCTGTGGGAACCAGTCACCACGTCCAGGTGAGGCCCAGGTGGGACCACAGTCACCAGGTCCAGGTGAGGCCCATGTATATAAGAGAGTATCATGGTCACAATGATGCCCAGGTAAGGACCAGAGTCAACAGAACCAGATGAGGCGCAGGTGGAAACATATTCACTAGCTTCCGGTGATGCCCAGTTGAGGACCAGAGTCACCAGGTCTAGTTGAGGCCTAGAGGGGTTCCAGATTCACCTGGTCTAGGTGACATCCAGATGGGGACCAGAGTCACCATGTCAGGGTGAGGCCCAGAGGGGATCCAGAGTCATCATGTGCAGGTGAGGTTCAGTCGTGGAACAGAGTATCCAGGTCATAATGTTCCACAGGTGAAGACTAGAGTCAACAGATCGGGGTGAGGCCCAGTTAGGATCAGAGTCAGCAGTTCCAGGTGAGGCCAAGGATTCCACAGCAATCAGGTCCAGGTGGGGAACAAAGAAACCAGGACCTGGTGAGGCACAGATGGGGACCAGATTTACCAGGTCAAGGTGAGACCCCGGTGGTGACCAGGGTTACCAGTTCTGGGTGAGGATAAGGTAAGGACCAAATTCACCAGGTCCAATTTAGGCCCACGTGGGGACCTATGTCACCAGGTATGGGTGAGGCCCAGGTGGCAACCCTACTCACCAGGTCCAGGAGAGGCGAACCTGCAGGCCATGCAAAGGAACCATGTCCCGATGATGCCCAGGTAGGGACCAGATTTACCAGGTCCAGGTGAGGCCAACCTGCAGGCCATAGAGTGGAACCATGTCCCGATGATGCCCAGGTAGGGACCAGAGTCACCAGGTCCAAATGAGGCCTACATGGAGCATATTCACTAGGTCCAGGTGAGGCCCAGTTGAGGACCAGAGTCACCAGAACTGGTTGAGGCCTAGAGGGGTACCAGAATCACCTGGTCCAGGTGACATCCAGATGGGGGCCAGAGTCACCAGGTGAGGGTGAGGCCCAGAGAGGTTCCAGAGTCATCATGTCCCGGTGTGGCTCAGGTGTGGAACAGAGTAACCAGGTACCAATGATGCCCAGGTGAGGACCAGAGTCACGAGGTCTGGGTGACGCGCAGATAAGATCAGAGTCAAGAGTTCCAGGTGAGGCCAAGAAAGAGTCCACAGCAATCAGGTCCAGGTGGGGAACATAGTCACCAGGACTGGGTGAGACCCAGATGGGGACCAGATTCATCAGATCCAGGTGAGGCCCAGGTGGCGACCAGAGTCCCCGGGTCAGGGAGAGGACCAGTTGAGGATCAGATTCATCAGGTCCAAGAGGCCCACGTGGTGCCCTGAGTCACAAGGTTTGGGTGAGGCCCAGGTGTCAACCCCACTCACCAAGTCCAGGTGAGGCCAAGCTGCAGGCCAGAGTCACCAGATCCAGGTGAGGCCCTAGAGGGGACCGTAGACACCAGGTAAATGTGAGTCTACAAGAACACCACAGTCAACAGGTCCAGGTGTTGTTAATGTGGGAATGAGTGTCATCAGGATCAGGTGAGACCCAGGTGGGGACCACAGTCACCAGGTCCAGAATGAGGCCTAGGTGCGGGAACCAGAGTCATCAGGACCAGTTGAGGCCAAAGTGTGGAGCAAAGTTATCATGTCCAGGTGAGGCCAAGGTGGGGAACAGAGTAACCATGTCCCATTGATGCCAGGTGGGAAAAGAGTCACAAGGTCCAGACGAAGACTAAGGGAGGAGTAGATTAACCACGTCCTGTTGAGGCCCAGTTGAGGGCCAGTGTCCCCAGCTCCAGGTGATTCCCAGAGGGGGACCAGAGTCACCCGGTTCTGCTGATATCCAGGTGGGGATCAGAGTCACCACGTCAGGGTGAGGCCCAGAGGGGTACGAGAATCATTGGGTCCATGTGAGGCCCCGATGTGGAACTGAGGATCCAGGTCCCATGATGCCCATATGAGGACCTGAGTCACCAGGTCCAGGTGAGGTCCCTGTGGGAACCAGTCACCTCGTCCAGGTGAGGCCCAGGTGGGACCACAGTCACCAGGTCCAGGTGAGGCCCAGGTATATAAGAGAGTATCCAGGTCACAATGATGCCAAGGTAAGGACCAGAGTCAACAGGTCCAGGAGAGGCCCAAATATGGATCAGAGTCATTGTGTTCCAGGTGAGGCCAGATGGAGACCACAGGAACCAGGTCCAGGAGAGCCCCATATGGGAATCAGAGCCACCAGATCCAGGTGAGGTCCAGGTGGGACCACAGTCACAAGGTCCATTTGAGGCGCAGGTGGCAACAGGATTCACCACGACCAGGTGAGGCCCAGGTGGCGACCACTCACCACATCCAGGTTGGGACCAGCTAAGGACCAGATTCACCAGGCCCAAGTGAAGCCCAAGGGGTGACCAGAGTCACCAGGTAAGGGTGAGTCCCAGAGGGGGAACCAGAGTAACCAGTTTAGTTTGAGGCCCAGAATGGGACCAGAGGTCCCTGGTCAAAGTGAGGCCCAGGTGTGGAATAGAGTATCTAGGTCCCAATGGTGCCTGGGTGAAGACCAGTGTCACTAGGGCCATGGAGGCCCAGATGGGGAACAGAATCACTAGGTCCTGGTGAGGCATAGAATAAGACAACAGTCACCAGTATCAGGTGAGCCCTTTGTGGGAACCAGAACCACTGTATCCAGCTGAGTCCCAGGTCCATGTGAGGCCCACGTGAGGACCAGATTCATCAGGTCGAATTGAGGCATAGATCGGGACAAGAGTTACCAGGTCTGGGTGAGGCCAGGTGGGGCAAGATGCAGCAGTTCTGAGTTAGGTCAAAGTGGGAACGAGAGACACAATGTCCAGGTGAGGCCAAACTGAGTACCCGAGTCACCAGATCCAGGTGAGGTCCATATTGGAAAGAGAGTCACCAGGTCCAGGAGAGTCCCCTGTGGTGACAAGAGTCACTACGTCAGGTGAGGCCCAGGTGGGGACCAGGATCACCAGGTACAGGAGAGGCCATTGAAAGAACAAGAGTCAACAGTTCGAGGTCAGGCGCAGGTGGCAACCAGGGTCAGAAGGTCCAAGTCAGGCCAAAGTGGGGATCACAGTCACTAGGGAACGGTGAGACACAGAGTGGGACCAGAGTCACATGGTCCAGGTGAGGTCCACTTTTGGAACACAGTCACCGGGTCCCAATTTTGCTCAGTCGAGGAACATGGTCAAAAGGGCCAGGTGAGACCCAGATGGGGACCGGAGTCCCCAAATCCAGGTGAACCCTAGGTGGGGACCACAGTCACCAGATCCAGGGTAGTCTCGGGTACGGACCAGAATCACCAGGTCCAGGTGAGGTGCAGGTGGAAACCACACCTACCAGGTCCCGGTGAGGCCCTGGTTGGGACGAGAGTCACGAGGTACATGAGAAGATAGAAACACTACAGCCACCAGGTCCACATGATGTCCATGTGGAAAGGAGAATCACCAGTTACAGGTGAGGACCAGGTGGGGATCCGACTCACCATGTCCAGGTGACACCCAGGTGGGAACCAGTGTCACCATGTCCAGGTGTGGCCCAGGTGAAGAATAGAGTTAATAGGTCCGGCTGGGTCACTGTTATTGAACAGTGTAACCATATCCTGATGCTACTCAGGTGGGTACCAGAGAAACCAGGTACTCGTGAGGCCAAACTGAGGACCAGAGTCACCAGATCCAGGTGAGGTCCATGTTGGAAAAAGAGTCACCAGGTCCAGGAGAGGTCCAGGTGGGGACCAGAGTCACCAGATCCAGATGAGGCCAGGTGGAGCATATTCAATAGGTCCAGGTGAGGCCCAGTTGAGGAAAAGAGTCACAAGATCTGGTTGAGGCCTAGAGGGGTACCAGAATCACCTGGTCCAGGTGACATCCAGATGGGGACCAGACTCACCAGGTCAGGGTGAGGCCCAGAGAGGTTCCAGAGTCATCATGTTCAGGTGAGGCTCAGGTGTGGAACAGAGTCACCAGGTACAAATGATGCCCAGGTGAGGACCAGAGTCACCATGTCTGGGTGACGCGCAGATAGGATCAGAGTCACCAGTTCCAGGTGTGGCCAAGAAAGAGTCCACAGCAATCAGGTCCAGGTGGGGAACAAAGTCACCAGGACTGGGTGTGGCCCAGAGGGGGACCAGATTCACCAGGTCCAGGTGAGGACCATGTGGCGACCAGAGTCCCCGGGTCTGGGAGAGGACCAGTTGAGGATCAGATTCACCAGGTGCAAGAGGCCCACGTGGGGACCTGAGTCACAAGGTATGGGTGAGCCCCAGGTGTCAACCCCACTCACGAGGTCCAGGTGAGGCCAACCTGCAGGCCTTGCAGTGGAACCATGTCCCGATGATGCCTAGGTAGCGACCAGAGTCACATGGTACAAATGAGGCCCAGATGGATCATATTCATTAGGTTCAGTTGAGGACCAGTGTCACCAGATCTGGTTGAGGCCTAGAGGGGTACCAGAATCACCTGGTCCAGGTGAAATCCACATGGGGACCAGAGTCACCAGGTCAGGGTGAGGCCCAGAGGGGGAACCAGAATAACCAGTTTAGTTTGAGGCCCAGAATGGGACCAGAGGTCCCTGGTCAAAGTGAGGCCCAGGTGTGGAATAGAGTATCCAGGTCCCAATGATGCCTGGGTGAGGACAATAGTCACTAGGGCCATGCAGGCCCAGATGGGGAACAGAATCACTACGTCCTGATGAGGCATAGAATAAGACCACATTCACCAGTATCACCTGAGCCCCTTGTGGGAATCAGAGCTACTCTATCCAGCTGAGTTTCAGGTCCATGTGAGGCCTACGTGAAAACCAGATTCATCAGGTCAAATTGAGGCCTTGATGGGGACCAGAGTCACCAGCTCTGGGTGCGGCCTAGGTGGGGCAAAATTCAGCAGTTCTGAGTTACGTCAAAGTGGGGACGAGAGACACCAAATCCAGGTGAGGCCAAACTGAGCACCAGAGTCACCAGATCCAGGTGAGGTCCATGTTGGAAAGAGAGTCACCAGGTCCAGGAGAGGTCCAGGTGGGGACCAGAGTCACCAGATCCAGGTGAAGCCCAGGTGGGGACCAGAGTCACTAGGTCCAGGTGAGGCCCAGGTGAGGACCAGAGTTACCAGATACACGTGAGGCCCCGGTGGGATCAGAGGCAACAGGTCAATGTGAGGCCGGTTTGGGGACCATGGTCAACAGGTCTACTTAGGCCCAGGTGTGGAACACAGTAAGCAGGTCCAGGTGAGTCCCCGGTGGTGACAAGAGTCACTACGTCAGGTGAGGCCCAGTTGGGGACCAGGATCACCAGGTACAGGGGAGGCCCTTGAAAGAACCAGAGTCAACAGTTTGAGGTCAGGCGCAGGTGGCAACCAGAGTCAGCAGGTCCAAGTCAGACCAATGTGGGGTTCACAGTCACTAGGGCATGGTGAGACCCAGAGGGGGACCAGAGTCACATGGTCCAGGTGAGGTCCAGTTGTGGAACACAGTCCCCGGTTCTCAATTTTACCCAGTTGAGGACCATGGTCAACAGGGTCAGGTGAGGCCCAGATGGAGACCGTAGTCCCCAAAGCAGGTGAAGCCCAGGTGGGGACCACAGTCTACAGATCCAGGGGAGTCTCAGGTGCAGACCAGAATCACCAGGTCCAGGTGAGGTGCAGGGGGCAACCACACTCACCAGGTCCCGGTGAGGCCCTGGTGGGGACCAGAGTCACGAGGTACATGAGAAGCTAGAAACACTGCAGCCACCAGATCCACATGGTGTCTATGTGGGAACGAGAATCAACAGTTACAGGGGAGGACCATTTGTGGATCCGACTGACCATGTCCAGGTGAGACCCAGGTGGGAACCAGTGTCAACATGTCCAGGTGTGGCCCAGGTGAAGACCAGAGTTAATAGGTCCGGATGGGTACTGTAAGTGAACAGTGTAACCGTATCCTGACGCTACCCAGGTGGGTACCAGAGACACCAGGTCCTGGTGAGGCCCAGGTGGGACCAGAGACACGAGGTCCAGGTGACGTCCCGATGGGAACCACAGTCACCAGGTCAGGTGAGGCCATGCTTAGGATCAGAGTCACCACTTACCAGTAAACCCAAGATGGACCCAGAGTCACCTGGTACAGAAGAGCCCAAATCAGGACCAGAGATACCAGGATCAGGTCAGTCCCAGGGGGGAATACAGTAACCATGTCCCGATGATGCCCAGGTAGAACCAGAGTCACCAGGTCCAGATGAGGCACAGTTGGGGAGCATATTTACTAGGTCCCGGTGAGGCCCAGATGAGGACCAGAGTCACCAGGTCTAGTTGAGGTCTAGAGGGATACCAGATTCACCTGGTCTAGGTGACATCCAGATGGGGACCAGAGTCACCACGTCAGGGTGAGGCCCAGACGGGATACAGAGTCATCATGTCCAGGTGAGGCTCCGGTGTGGAACAGTCACCAGGTACCAGTGATGCCCAGTTGAGGACCAGAGTCACCAGGTCTGGGTGACGCGCAGATAGGATCAGAGTCACCAGTTCCAGGTGAGGCCAAGAAAGAGTCCACAGCAAACAGGTCCAGGTGGGGAACAAAGTACCGAGGACTGGGTGAGGCCCAGATGGGAACCAGATTCACCAGGTCCAGGTGATTCCCAGGTGGTGAACAGGGTTACGAGTTCCGGGTGAGGACCAGGTAAGGACCAGATTCACCAGGTCCAAGTGAGGCCCACGTGGGGACCTGTGTCACCAGGCATGGGTGAGGCCCAGGAGACAACCCCTCTCACCAGGTCCAGGTGAGGCCAACCTGCAGGCCATGTAGAGGAACCATGTCCTGATGATGCTCAGGTAGGGAATAGAGTTCTCAGCTCCAGGTGAGGCCAACCTGCAGGCCATGCAGTGGAACATGTCCCGATGATGCCCAGGTAGGAACCAGAGTTACCAGGTCCAGGTGAGGCCAACCTGCAGGCCAAGCAATGGAACCATGTCCCGATGATGCCCAGGTAGGGATCAGAGTCACCAGGTCCAGGTGAGGTCAACCTTCAGGCCATACAGTGGAACCATGTCCCGATGATGCCCAGGTAGGGACCAGAGTCACCAGGTCCAAATGAGGCCCAGATGGAGCATATTCACTAGATCCAGGTGAGGACCAGTGAGGACAAGATTCACCAGATCTGGTTGAGGCCTAGAGCCGTACCAGAAACACCTGGTCCAGGTGACATCCAGATGGGGAGCAGAGTCACTAGGTCAGGGTGAGGCCCAGAGTGTTTCCAGAGTCATCATGTACAGGTGAGGCTCAGGTGTGGAACAGAGTCACCAGGTATAAATGATGCCCAGGTGAGGACCAGAGTCACCAGAATGGGTGACGCGCAGATAGGATCAGAGTCACAAGTTCCAGGTGAGGCCAAGAAAGAGTCCACAGCAATCAGGTCCAGGTGGGGAACAAAGTCACCAGGACTGGGTGAGGCCCAGATGGGGACCAGATTCACCAGGTCCACGTGAGGCCCAGGTGGTGACCAGAGTCCCAGGGTCTGGGAGAGGACCAGGTAAGGACCAGATTCACCTGGTCCAAAAGGCCCACGTGGGGACCTGAGTCACCAGGTATGTGTGAGGCCCAGGTGGCAACCCTACTCACCAGGTCCAGGTCAGTCCAACCTGCAGGCCAGAGTCACCGGATCCAGGTGAGGGCCTAGTGGGGACAGGAGTCACCAGGTAAATGTGAGTCTACAAGAACACAACAGTGAACAGGTCCAGGTGTGGTTCATGTGGGAACGAGAGTCACCAGGTGCAGGTGAGACCCAGGTGGGGACCACAGTCACCAGGTCCAGATTGAGGCCTAGGTGGGGGGACCAGAGTCATTGGGACCAATTGAGGCCAAAGTGTGGAGCAAAGTTATCATGTCCAGGTGAGGCCCAGGAGGGGAACAGAGTAACCATGTCCCATTGATGCCAGGTGGGAAAAGAGTCACAAGGTCCTGATGAGGCCTAAGTGAGGAGTAGATTCACCAGGTCCTCTTGAGGACCAGTTGAGGACCAGTGTCCCCAGGTCCGGGTGAGTCCCAGAGGGGGACCAGAGTCACACAGTTCTGGTGATATCCAGGTGGGGACCAGAGTCAGCACGTCAGGTTGAGGCCCAGAGGGGGACGAGAATCAGTAGGTCCAGGTGAGGCCCCAATGTGGAACTGAGAAACCAGGTCCCATGATGCCCATATGAGGACATGAGTCACCAGGTCCAGGTGAGGTCCCTGTGGGAACCAGTCACCTCGTCCAGGTGAGGCCCGGGTGGGACCACAGTCACTAGGTCCAGGTGAGGCCCAGGTATATAAGAGAGTATCGAGGTCCCAATGATGCCCAAATAAGGACCTGAGTCAAGGTCCAGGAGAGGCCCAAATATGGATCACAGTCATTGTGTTGCAGGTGAGGCCAGATGGAGAACACAGGAACCAGGTCCAGGAGAGCCCCATATGGGAACCAGAGCCACCAGATCCAGATGAGGTCCAGGTGTGACCACAGTCACAAGGTCCAGGTGTGGCGCAGGTGGCAACAGGATTCACCAAGTCCAGGTGACGCCCAGGTGGCGACCAGTCTGCTGATCCACGTGCGGACCAGCTAAAGACCAAATTCACCAGGGAAAAGTGAAGCCCAATGGGTGACCAGAGTCACCGGGTAATGGTGAGGCCCAGAGGGCGAACCAGAGTAACCAGTTTAGTTTGAGGCCCAGAATGGGACCAGAGGTCCCTGGTCAAAGTGAGGCCCAGATGTAGAATAGAGTATCCAGGTCCCAATGATGCCTGGGTGAGGACCAGAGTCACAGTCATTAGGTGCAGTTGAGACGCAGGTGGCAACAGGATTCACCAAGTCCAGGTGAGGCCCAGGTGGCGACCAGTCACCAGATACAGGTGAGGACCAGCTAAGGACCAGATTCACCAGGCCCAAGTAAATGCCAATGGGTGACCAGAGTCACCAGGTCAGGGTGAGGCCCTGAGGGGGAACCAGAATAACCAGTTTAGTTTGAGGCCTAGAATGGGACCAGAGGTCCCTGGTCAAAGTGAGGCCCAGGTGTGGAATAGAGTATCCAGGTCCCAATGATGCCTGGGTGAGGACCAGAGTCACTAGGGCCATGCAGGCCCAGATGGGGAACAGAATCACTAGGTCCTGATGAGGCATAGAATAAGGCCACAGTCACCAGTATCACCTGAGCCCCTTGTGGGAATCAGAGCCACTCTATCCAGCTGAGTCCCAGGTCCATGTGAGGCCCACGTGAAAACCAGATTCATCAGGTCAAATTGAGGCATATATGGGGACCAAAGTCACCAGCTATGGGTGCGGCCTAGGTGGGGCAAGATTCAGCAGTTCTGAGTTAGGTCAAAGTGGGGACGAGAGACACCAGGTCCAGGTGAGGTCCATGTTGTAAAGAGAGTCACCAGGTCCAAGAAAGGTCCAGGTGGGGACCACAGTCACGAGATCAAGGTGAGGTCCATGTTGGAAAGAGAGTCACCAGGTCCAGGAGAGGTCCAGGTGGGGACCAGAGTCACCACATCTAAGTGAAGACCAGGTGGGGACCAGAGTCACCAGATCCAGGTGAAGCCCAGTTTGGGACCAGAGTCACTAGGTCAAGGTGAGGCCCAGGTGAGGAATAGAGTATACAGGTCCGAATGATGCCTGGGTGAGGACCAAAGTCACTAGGGCCATGCAGGCCCAGATGGGGAACAGAATCACTAGGTCCTGGTGAGGCATAGAAAAAGACCACAGTCACCAGTATCAGGAGAGCCCCTTGTGGGAACCAGAGCCACTCTATCCAGCTGATTCCCAGGTCCATGTGAAGCCCACGTGAGGACCAGATTCATCAGGTCGAATTGAGGCATAGCTGGGGACAAGAGTCACCAGGTCTGGGTGCGGCCTGGGTAGGGCAAGATTCAGCAGTTCTGAGTTAGGTCAAAGTGCGGACGAGAGACACCAGGTCCAGGTGAGGCCAAACTGAGTACCAGAGTCACCAGATCCAGGTGAGGTCCATGTTGGAAAGAGAGTCACCAGGTCCAGGAGAGGTCCATGTGGGGACCAGAGTCACTAGATCCAGGTGAAGTCTAGGTGGGGACCAGAGTCCCCAGATCGAGGTGAAGCCCAGGTGGGGACCAGAGTCACTAGTGCAGATGAGGCCCAGGTGAGGACCAGAGTTACCAGGTACACGAGAGGCCCCGGTGTGGATCAGAGGCAACAGGTTCATGTGAGGCCGGCTTGGGGACCATGGTCAACAGGTCTATTGAGGCCCATGTTTGGAACACAGTAAGCAGGTCCAGGTGAGTCCCCGGTGGTGACAAGAGTCACCACTTCCAGGTGAGGTCCAGGTGGGGACCAGGATCACCAGGTACAGGGGAGGCCCTTGAAAGAACCAGAGTCAACAGTTCGAGTTCAGGCGCAGGTGGCAACCAGGGTCAGCAGGTCCAAGTCAAGCCAAAGGGGACTTCACATTCACTAGGGCACGGTGAGACCCAGAGGGGGAGCATAGTCACCTGGTCCAGGTGAGGTTCAGTTGTGGAACACAGTCACCAGGTCCCAATTTTGCCCAGTTGAGGACCATGGTCAACAGGGCCAGGTGAGGCCCAGATGGGGACCGGAGTCCCGAAATCCAGGTGAAGCCCAGGTGGGGACCACAGTCACCAGATCCAGGGTAGTCTCAGGTGCAGACCAGAATCACCAGGTCCAGGTGTGGTGCAGGTGGCAACCAAACTCACCAGGTCCCGGTAAGGCACTGGTGGGATACATGAGAACTCACGAGGTACATGAGAAGCTAGAAACACATGGGATCCCTGGGTGGCGCAGCGGTTTGGCGCCTGCCTTTGGACCAGGGCGCGATCCTGGAGACCCGGGATCGAATCCCACGTCGGGCTCCCTGTGCATGGAGCCTGCTTCTCCCTCTGCCTGTGTCTCTGCCTCTCTCTCTCTCTGTGACTATCATAAATAAATACAAATTAAAAAAAAGATGCTAGAAACACTGCGGCCAACAGGTCCACATGATCTCCATGTGGGAACGAGAATCACCAGTTACAGGTGAGGACCAGGTGGGGATCCGACTCACCATGTCCAGGTGAGACCCACGTGGGAAACAGTGTCACCATGTCCAGGTGTGGCCCAGGTGAAGACCAGAGTTAATAGGTCCGGCTGGGTCACTGTTAGTGAACAGTATAACCATATCCTGATGCTACCCAGGTGGGTAGCAGAGACACCAGGTCCTGGTGAGGCCCAAGTGGGACCAGTGACATGAGGTCCAGGTGAGGTCCCGATGGGAACCACAGTCACCCGGTCAGGTGAGGCCATGCTTAGGATCAGAGTCACCAGTTACAGGTGAGGCCCAGGTGGAGCCAGAGTCACCTGGTACAGAAGAGGCCAAAGTCAGGACCACAGTAACCAGGATCAGGTCACTCCAAGTGGGAATAGAGTAATCATGTCCCGGTGATGCCCAGGTAGAACCAGAGTCACCAGGCCCAGATGTGGCACAGGTGGGGAGCATGTTCACTAGGTCCCGTTGAGGCCCAGTTGAGGACCAGAGTCACCAGGTCTAGGTGAGGCCTAGAGGGGTACCAGATTCACCTGGTCTAGTGACATCCAGATGGGGACCAGAGTCCCCATGTCAGGCTGAGGCCCAGAGGGGATCCAGAGTCATCATATCCAGGTGAGGCTCAGGTGTGGAACAGTGTCACCAGGTACCAATGATGCCCAGGTGAGGACCAGAGTCACCAGGTCTGTGTGAGGCCCAGATTGGGAACAGATTCACAAGGTCCAGGTGATTCCCAGGTGATGACCAGAGTTACCAGTTCCGGATGAGGACCAGGTAAGTACCAGATTCACCAGGTCCATGTGAGGCCCACTTGGGGACCTGTGTCACCAGGTATGGGTGAGGCCCAGGTAGCAAAGCCACTCACCAGGTCAAGGTGAGTCCAACTGCAGGCAATGCAGAGGAATCGTGTACCGAAGATGCCCGTGTAGGGAACAGAGTTACCAGGTACAGGTGAGGCCAACCTGCAGGCCATGCAGTGGAACCATGTCCCGATGATGCCCAGGTAGGGACCAGAGTTACCAGGTCCAGGTGAGGCCAACCTGCAGGCCATGCAGTGGAACCATGTCCCGATGATGCCCAGGTAGGGACCAGAGTTACCAGGTCCAGGTGAGTCCAACCTGCAGTCCATGCAGTGGAACCATATCCCTATGATGCCCAGGTAGGGACCAGAGTCACCAGGTCCAAATGAGGCCCACATGGAGCATATTCACTAGGTCCAGGTGAGGCTCAGTTGAGGACCAGAGTCACCAGATCTGGTTGAGGCCTAGAGGGATACGAGAATCCCCTGGTCCAGGTGACATCCAGATGGGGACCACAGTCACCAGGGAAGGGTGACCCAGAGAGGTTCCAGAGTCATCGTGCCCAGGTGAGGCTCAGGTGTAGAACAGAGTCACCAGGTACCAATGATGCCCAGGTGAGGACCAGAGTCACAAGGTCTGGATGACGCGCAGATATGATCAGAGTCACCAGTTCCAGGTGAGGCCAAGAAAGAGTCCACATCAATCAGGCCCAAGTGGGGAACAAAGTCACCAGGACTGCGTGAGGCCCAGATGGGGACCAGATTCACCAGGTCCAGGTGAGGCCCAGGTGGTGACCAGAGTTCCCGGGTCTGGGAGAGGACCAGGTAACAACAAGATTCGACCAGTCACCAGATCCATGTGCGGACCAGCTAAGGACCAGATTCACTAGGCCCAAGTGAAGCCCAAGGGGTGACCAGATATACCAGGTAAGGGTGAGGCCCAGAAGGGGAACCAGAGTAACCAGTTTAGTTTGAGGCCCAGAATGGGACCAGAGGTCCCTGGTCAAAGTGAGGCCCAGGTGTGGAATAGAGTATCCAGGTCCGAATGATGCCTGGGTGAGGACCAGCGCCACTAGGGCCATGCAGGCCCAGATGGGGAACAGAATCACTAGGTCCTGTTGAGGCATAGAATAAGACCACAGTCACCAGTATCAGGTGAGACCCTTGTGGGAACCAGAGCTACTCTACCCAGCTGATTCCCAGGTCCATGTGAAGCCCACGTGAGGACGAGATTCATCAGGTCGAATTGAGGCTTAGCTGGGGACAAGAGTCACCAGGACTGGGTGCGGCCTAGGTGGGGCAAGATTCAGCAGTTCTGAGTTAGGTCAAAGTGGGGACGAGAGACACTAGGTCCAGGTGAGGCCAAACTGAGTACCAGAGTCACCAGATCTAGGTGAGGTCCATGTTGGAAAGAGAGTCACCAGGTCCAGGAGAGGTCCAGGTGGGGACCAGAGTCACTAGATCCGGGTGAAGTCCAGGTGGGGACCAGAGTCACCAGATCGAGGTGAAGCCCAGGTGGGGACCAGATTCACTAGGAGCAGATGAGGCCCAGGTGAGGACCAGAGTTACCAGGTACACGTGAGGATCCGGTGGGGATCAGAGGCAACAGGGCCATGTGAGGCCGGCTTGGGTACCATGGTCAACAGGTCTACTTGAGACCCAGTTGTGGAACACAGTAAGCAGGTCCAGGTGAGTCCCCCGTGGTGACAAGAGTCACCAGGTCCAGGAGAAGCCCAGGTGGACACCAGGATAAACAGGTACAGGGGAGGCCCTTGAAAGAACCAGAGTCAAGAGTTCGAGGTCAGGCGCAGGTGGCAACCAGGGTCAGCAGGTCCAAGTCAAGCCAAAGGAGACTTCACAGTCACTAGGACACGGTGAGACCCAGAGGGGGACCAGAGTCCCCTGGTCCAGGTGAGGTCCAGTTGTGGAACACAGTCACCAGGTCCCAATTTTGCCCAGCTTAGGACCATGGTCAACAGGGCCAGGTGAGGCCCAGATGGGGACCGGAGTCTCGAAATCCAGGTGAAGCCCAGGTTGGACCACAGTCACCAGATGCAGGGTAGTCTCAGGTGCAGACCAGAATCACCAGGTCCAGGTGTGGTGCAGGTGGCAACCAAACTCACCAGGTCCCGGTGAGGCACTGGTGGGGACCACAGTCACGAGGTACATGAGAAGCTAGAAACACTGCAGCCACCAGGTCCACATGATGTCCATGTGGGAATGAGAATCACCAGTTACAGGTGAGGACCAGGTGGGAATCCGACTCACCATGTCCAGGTGAGACCCAGGTGGGCACCAGTGTCACCATGTCCAGGTGTGGCCCAGGTGAAGACCAGAGTTAATAGGTCCGGCTGGGTCACTGTTAGTGAACAGTGTAACCATATCCTGATGCTACTCAGGTGGGTACCAGAGACACCAGGTCCTGGTGAGGCCCAGGTGGGACAAGAGACATGAGGTCCAGGTGAGGTCCCGATGGGAACCACACTCACCAGGTCAGGTGAGGCCATTCTTAGGATCAGAGTCACCAGTTACAGGTGAGTCCCAGGTGGAGCCAGAGTCAACTGGTACAGAAGAGGCCAAAGTCAGGACCAGAGTCACCACGATCAGGTCAGTCCCAGTGGGGAATAGAGTAACCATGTCCCGATGATGCCCAGGTAGAATCAGAGTCACCAGGTCCAGATGAGGCGTAGGTGGGGAGCATATTCACTAGGTCGCGGTGAGGCCCAGTTGAGGACCAGAGTCACCAGATCTAGTTGAGGCCTAGAGGGGTACCAGATTCACCTGGTCTAGGTGACATCCAGATGGGGACCAGAGTCAACAGGTCAGGGTGAGGCCCAGAGAAGATCCAGAGTCATCATGTCCAGGTGAGGTTCAGGTGTGGAACAGAGTCACCAGGTACCAATGATGCCCAGGTGAGGACCAGATTCAACAGGTCTGGGTGACGCGCAGATAGGATCAGAGTCACCAGTTCCAGGTGAGGCCAAGAAAGAGTCCACAGCAATCAGGTCCAGGTGTGGAATAAATTCACCAAGAATGGGTGAGTCCCAGATGGGGACCAGATACATCAGGTCCAGGTGAGGCCCAGGTGGTGACCAGAGTCCCCGGGTCTGGGAGAGGACCAGGTAGGACCAGATTCACCAGGTCCAAGAGGCCCACGTGGGGACCTGACTCACCAGGTATGGGTGAGGCCCAGGTGGCAACCCCACTCACCAGGTCCAGGTGAGGCCAACCTGCAGGCCAGAGTCACCAGATCCAGTTGAGGCCCTAGTGGGGACCAGAGTCACCAGGTAAATGTGAGTCTACAAGAACACTACAGTCACCAGGTCCAGGTGTGGTTCATGAGGGAACGAGAGTCACCAGGTCCAGGTGAGACCCAGGTGGGGACCACAGTCACCAGGTCCAGATTGAGGACTAGGTGGGGGGACCAGAGTCATCAGGATTTGTTGAGGCCAAAGTGTGGAGCAAAGTTATCATGTCCAGGTGAGACCCAGTTGGGGAACAGAGTAACCATGTCCCATTGATGCCATGTGGGAAAAGAGTCACAAGATCCAGACGAGGCCTAAGTGAGGAGTAGATTCACCAGGGCCTGTTGAGGCCCAGCTGAGGACAATTATCGTCAGCTCCGGGTGAGTCCCAGAGGGGGACCAGAGTCACGCGGTCCTGGTTATATCCAGGTGGGGACCAGAGTCACCACGTCAGTGTGAGGCCCAGAGGGGACGAGAATCACTAGGTCCAGGTGAGGCCCCGATGTGGAACTGAGAAACCAGGTCCCATGATGCCCATATGAGGACCTGAGCCACCAGGTCCAGGCGAAGTCCTTGTGGGAACCAGTCACCTCGTCCAGGTGAGGCCCAGGTGGGACCACAGTCACCAGGTTCAGATGAGGCCCAGGAATATAAGAGAGTATCCAGGTCCCAATGATGCCCAGGTAAGGACCAGAGTCAACAGGTCAAAGAGAGGCCCAAATATGGATCAGAGTCATTGTGTTCCAGGTAAGGCCAGATCGAGACCAGAGGAACCAGGTCCAGGATAGCCCCATATGGGAAACAGAGCCACCAGATCCAGGTAGGTCCAGGTGCGACCACAGTCACAAGGTCCAGGTGAGGCGCAGGAGCCAACAGGATTCAACAAGTCCAGGTGAGACCCAGGTGGCGACCAGTCACCAGATACAGGTGCGGACCAGCTAAGGACAAGATTCAGCAGGCCCATGTGAAGCCCAAGGGGTGAACAGAGTCACCAGGTAGGGGTGAGGCCCAGAGGGGGAACCAGAGTAACCAGTTTAGTTTGAGGCCCAGAATGGGACCAGAGATCCCTGGTCAAATTGAGGCCCAGGTGTGGAATAGAGTATTCAGGTCCCAATGATGCCTGGGTAAGGACCAGAGTCACTAGGGCCATGCAGGCCCAGATGGCAAACAGAATCACTAGGTCTTGGTGAGGCATAGAATAACACCACAGTCAGCAGTATCAGGTGATCCCCTTGTGGGAACCAGAGCCACTCTATGGAGCTGAGTCCCAGGTCCATGTGAGGCCCACGTGAGGAACAGATGCATCAGGTCGAATTGAGGCATAGCTGGGGACAAGAGTCACCAGGTCGGGGTGCGGCCTAGGTGTGGCAAGATTCAGCAGTTTTGAGTTAGGTCAATGTGGGGATGAGAGACACCAGGTCCAGGTGAGGCCAAAGTGAGGACCAGAGTCACCAGATCCAGGTGAGGTCCATGTTGGAAAGAGAGTCACCAGGTTCAGGATAGGTCCAGGTGGTGACCAGAGTCACCAGATCCAGGTGAAGTCCAGGTGGGGACTAGAGTCACCAGATCCAGGTGAAGCCCAGGTGGTGACCAGAGTCAATAGGTCCAGAGGAGGCTAGGTGTGGACCAGAGTTACCAGACAACGGAGGCCCCGGTGGGGATCAGAGGCAAGAGGTCTACTTGAGGCCCAGGTGTGGAACACAGTAACAAGGTCCAGATGAGTCCCCGGTGGTGACAAGAGTCACCACATCCAGGTGAGGCCCAGGTGGGGACCAGGATCACCAGGTCAAGGGGAGGCCCTTGAAAGAACCAGAGTCAAAGGATCGAGGTCAGGAGCACGTTGCAACCAGGGTCAGCAGGACCAAGTCAGGCCAAAGTGTGGTTCACAGTCACTAGGGCACGGTGAGACACAGAGGGGGACCAGAGTCACATCGTCCAGGTGAGGACCAGTTGTGGAACACAGTCACCGGGTCCCAATTTTGCCCACTTGAGGACCATGGTCATCAGGGCCAGTTGAGGCCCAGATGGGGACCGGAGTCCCCAAATCCAGGTGAAGCCCAGGTGGGGACCACAGTCACCAGATCCAGGGTAGTCTCGGGTGCAGACCAGAATCGCCAGGTCCAGGTGAGGTGCAGGTGGCAACCACACTGACCAGGTCCCGGTGAGGCCCTGGTGGGGACCAGAGTCACGAGGTACATGAGAAGCTAGAAACACTGCAGCCACCTGGTCCACATGATATCCATGTGGGAACGAGAATCACTAGTTACAGGTGAGGACCAGGTGGGGATCCGACTCACCATGTCCAGGTGAGACCCAGGTGGGAACCAGTGTCACCATATCCAGGTGTGGCCCTGGTGAAGACCAGAGTTAATAGGTCAGGCTGGGTCACTGTTAGTGAACAGTGTAACCATATCCTGATGCTACCCAGGTGGGTACCGGAGACACCAGGTCCTGGTGAGGCCCAGGTGGAACCAGAGACCTGAGGTCCAGGTGAGGTCCCGATGGGAACCACAGTCACCAGGTCAGGTGAGGCCATGCTTAGGATCAGAGTCACAAGTTACAGGTGAGGTCCAGTTGGAGCCAGAGTCACCTGGTAAAGAAGAGGCCAAAGTCAGGATCAGAGTTACCAGGATCAGGTCAGTCCCAGTGGGGAATACAGTAACCATTTCCCGAGGATGCCCAGGTAAAACCAGAGTCACCATGCCCAGATGCGGCGCAGGTGGGGAGCATGTTCACTAGTTCCCGGTGAGGCCCAGTTGGGGCCCAGAGACACCAGGTCAAGTTGAGGCCTAGAGGGGTACCAGATTCACCTGGTCTTGGTGAAATCCAGATGGGGACCAGAGTCACCATGTCAGGCTGAGGCCCAGAGGGGATCCAGAGTCAACATGTCCAGGTGAGGCTCACGTGTGGAACAGATTATCCAGTTCATAATGGTCCACAGGTGAGGACCAGAGTCACCAGATCTCCGTGATGCCCAGTTAGGATCAGAGTCACCAGTTCCAGGTGAGGCCAAGAAGGAGTCCACAGCAATCAGGTCCAGGTGGGGAACAATGTCACCAGGAATGGATGACCCCAGATGGGCACCAGATTCACCAGTTCCAGGTGATTCCCAGGTGGTCACCAGAGTTACGAGTTCCGGGTGAGGACCAGGTAAGCACCAGATTCACCAGGTCCAAGTGAGGCCCACTTGGGGACCTGTGTCACCAGGCATGGGTGAGACCCAGGTGGCAACCCCACTCACCAGGTCCAGGTGAGGCGAACCTGCAGGCCATGCAGAGGAACCATGTCACGATGATGCCCAGGTAGGGACTAGAGTTACAGGTCCAGGTGAGGCCAACCTGCAGGCCATGCAGTGGAACCATGTCCCGATGATGCCGAGGTAGTGATCAGAATCACCAGGTCCAATGAGACCCAGATGGAGCATATTTACTAGGTCCAGGTGAGGTCCAGTGGAACACCAGAGTCACAAGACCTGGTTGAGGCCTAGATGGGTAACAGAATCACCTGGTCCAGATGACATCCAGATGGGGACCAGAGTCAACAGGTCAGGATGAGGCCCAGAGAGGTTCCAGAGTCATCATGTCCAGGTGAGGCTCAGGTGTGGAACAGAGTCACCAGGTACCAAAGATACCCAGGTGAGGACCAGAGTCACCAGGTCTGGGTAATGCGCAGATAGGATCAGAGTCACCAGTTCCAGGTGAGGCCAAGAAAGAATCCACAGCAATCAGATCCAGGTGGGGAACAAAGTCACCAGGACTGGGTGAGGCCCAGATGGGGACCAGATTGACCAGGTCCAGGTGAGGCCCAGGTGGTGACCAGAGACCACGGGTCTGGGAGACGACCAGGTAAGGACCAGATTCACTAGGTCCAAGAGGCCCACGAGGGGACCTGTGTCCCCAGGTACGGGCGAGGCACAGGTGGCAACCACACTCACCAGGTCCAGGAGAGACCATCCTTCGAGCCATGCAGAGGAAACCTGTCCCGATGATGCCCATGTAGGAACCAGAGTTACCAGGTCCAGGTGAGGCCAACCTGTAGGCCATGCAGTGGAACCATGCCCTGATGATGTCCAGGTAGGGACCAGGGTTACCAGGTCCAGGTGAGGCCAACCTGCAGGCGATGCAGTGGAACCGTGTCCCGATGATGCCCAGGTAGGGACCAGAATCACCAGGTCCAATGAGGCCCAGATGGAGCATATTCACTAGGTCCAGGTGTGGTCCAGTGGAGGAGAGTCACCAGACCCTGTTGAGGCCTAGAGGGGTACCAGAATCACCTGGTCCAGGTGACATCCAGATGGGGACCAGAGTCACCAGGTCAGGATGAGGCCCAGAGAGGTTCCAGAGTCATCATGTCCAGGTGAGGCTCAGGTGTGGAACAGAGTCACCAGGTACCAAAGATACCCAGGTGAGGACCAGAGTCACCAGGTCTGGGTGACGGGCAGATAGGATCAGAGTCACCTGTTCCAGGTGAGGCCAAAAAAGAGTCCACAGCAATCAGATACAGGAGTGGAACAAAGTCAACAGGCCTGGGTGAGGCCCAGATGGGGATCAGATTCACCAGGTCCAGGTAGGCCCAGGTGGTGACCAGAGACCCCGGGGCTGGGAGACGACCAGGTAAGGACCAAATTTACCAGGTCCAAGAGGCCCACGCGGGGACCTGACTCACCAGGTATGGGTGAGGCCCAGGGGCAACACCACTCACAAGGTCCAGGTGAGGCCAACCTGCATGCCTAAGTCACCAGATCCACGTGAGGCCCTAGTCGCACCCGAGACAGCAGGTAAAAGTGAGTCTACAAGAACACTACAGTCACCAGCTCCAGGTGTGGTTCATGTGGGAACGAGAGCCACCAGTTCCAGGTGAGACCCAGGTTGGGACGACAGTCACCAGGTCCGGATTGAGGCCTAAGAGGGTAACAGTGCCATCAGAACCAGTTGAGGCCCAACTGTGGAACAAAGTTATCATGTCCAGTTGAGGCTCAGGTGTGGAACAGAGTATCCAGGTCATAATGGTCCACAGGTGAGGACCAGAGTCACCAGATCTGGGTGAGGTCCAGTTAGGATCACAGTCACCAGTTCCAGGTGAGGCCAAAAAGGAGTCCACAGCAATCAGGTCCAGGTGGGGAACAAAGTCACCAGGACTGGGTGAGGCCCAGATGGGGACCAGATTCACCAGGCCCAGGTGATTCCCAGGTGATGACCAGAGTTACCAGTTCCGGGTGAGGAACAGATAAGGACCAGATTCACCAGGTCCAAGTGAAGCCCACGTGGGACCTGTGTCACCCGGTATGGGTGAGGGCCAGGTGGCAAACCCACTCACCAGATCCAGGTGATGCCAACCTGCAGGCCATGCAGTGGAACCATGTCCCGATGATGCCCAGGTAGGGAACGGAGTCATCAGGTCCAAATGAGGCCCAGATAAATCATATTCACTAGGTACATTGAGGCCCAGTTGAGGACCAGAGTCACCAGAACTGGTTGAGACCTAGAGGGGTACCAGAATCCCCTGGTCCAGGTGACATCTCGACGGGGACCAGAGACACCAGGTCAAGGTGAGGCACAGAGAGGTTCAAGAGTCACCATGTCCAGGTGAGACTCAGGTGTGGAACAGACTCACCAGGTACCAATGATGCCCAGGTGAGGACCAGATTCACCAGATCTGGGTGACGCGCAGATAGGATCAGAGTCACCAGTTCCAGGTGAGACCAAGAAAGAGTCCACAGCAATCAGGTCCAGGTGGGGAACAAAGTCACCAGGACTGGGTGAGGCCCAGATTCACCCGGTCCAGGTGAGGCCCAGGTGGTGACCAGAGTCCCCGGATCTGGGAGAGGACCAGGTAAGGACCAGATTCACCAGGTCCAAGAGGCCGACGTGGGGACCTGAGTCACCAGGTATAGGTGAGGCCCAGGTGGCAACCCCACTCACCAGGTCCAGGTGAGGCAAGCCAGCCGGCCAGAGTTACCGGATCCAAGCGAGGCCCTAGTGGGGACCGGAGTCACCAGGTAAATGTGAGTCTACAAGAACACCACAGTCACCAGATCCAGTTGTGGTTCATGTGGGAACGAGAGTTACCAGGTCCTGGTGAGACCCAGCTGGGGACCACAGCACCAGGTCCAGATTGAGGCCTAGGTGGGGGGGAAAGAGTCATCAGGACCAGTTGAGGCCAAAGTGTGGAGCAAAGTTCTCATGTCCAGGTGAGGCCCAGGTGGGGAACAGAGTTACCATGTCCCATTGGTGCCAGGTGGGAAAAGACTCACAAGGTCCAGACGAGGCCTAAGTAAGGAGTAGAATCACCAGGTCCTGTGGAGGCTCAGCAGAGGACCAGTGTCCCAAGCTTGGGGGAGTCCCAGTGGGGGACCAGAGTCACCCGGTTCTGGTGATATCTAGGTGGGGACCAGAGTCAGCACGTCAGGGTGAGGCCCAGAGGGGGACGAGAATCACTAGGTTCAGTTTGAGGCCCCGATGTGGAACTGAGAAACCAGGTTCCATGATGCCCATATGAGGACCTAAGTCACCAGGTCCAGGTGAGGTCCCTGAGGGAACAAGTCACCTCGTCCAGGTGAGGCCCAGGTGGGACCACAGTGACCAGTTCCAGGTGAGGCCCAGGTATATAAGAGAGTATCCAGGTCCCAATGATGCCCAGGTAAGGACAGAGTCATCAGGTCCAGGAGAGGCCCAAATATGGATCAGAGTCATTGTGTTCCAGGTGAGGCCAGATGGAGACCACAGGAACCAGGACCAGGAGAGCCCCATATGGGAACCACAGCCATCAGATCCAGGTGAGGTCCAGGTGGGACCACAGTCACAAGGTCCAGGTGAGGCGCAGGTGGCAACAGGATTCACCAAGTCCAGGTGAGGCCCAGGTGGCGACCAGTCACCACATACAGGTGTGGACCAGCTAAGGACCAGGATTAACCAGGCCGAAGTGAAGCCCAAGGGGTGACCAGAGTCACCGGGTAAGGGTGATTCCCAGAGGGGGCACCAGAGTAACCATTTTAGTTTGAGGCCCAGAATGGGACAAGAGGTCCTTGGTCAAAGTGAGGCCCAGGTGTGGAATAGAGTATCCAGGTCCCAATGATGCCTGGGTGAGGACCAGAGTCACTAGGGCCATGCAGGCCCAGATGGGAACAGAATCACTAGGTCCTGGTGAGGCATAGAATAAGACCAAAGTCACCAGTATCAGGTGAGCCCATTGTGGGAACCAGAGCCACTGTATCCAGCTGAGTCCCAGGTCCATGTGAGGCCCACGTGAGGACCAGATTCATCAGGTCGAATTGAGGCATAGCTGGGGACAAGAGTCACCATGTCTGGTTGCGGCCTTGGTGGGGCAAGATTCAGCAGTTCTGAGTTAGGGCAAAGTGGGGACGAGAGACACCAGGTCCAAGTGAGGGCAAACTGAGGACCAGAGTCACCAGATCCAGGTGAGATCCAAGTGGGGACCAGAGTCACCAGATCCAGGTGAAGTCCAGGTGGGGACCACAGTCACCAGATCCAGGTGAAGCCCAGGTGGAGACCAGAGTCAGTAGGTCCAGATGAGGCCCAGGTAAGGACCAGAGTTACCAGGTACATGTGAGGCCCCGGTGGGGATCAGAGGCAACAAGTCCATGTGAGGCCGGCTTGGGGACCATGGTCAAGAGGTGTACTTGAGGCCCAGTTGTGGAACACAGTAAGGAGGTCCAGGTGAGTCCCCGGTGGTGACAAGAGTCACCACGTCCAGGTGAGGACCAGGTGGGGACCAGAATCACCAGGTACAGGGGAGGCCCTTGAAAGAACCAGAGTCAACAGTTCGAGGTCAGGCGCAGGTGGCAAACAGGGTCAGCAGGTCCAAGTCAGACCATAGTGGGGTTCACAGTCACTAGGGCACAGTGAGACCCAGAGGGGGACCAGAGTCACCTGGTCCTGGTGAGGTCCAGTTGTGGTACACAGTCACCGGGTCCCAATTTTGCCCAGTTGAGGACCATGGACAACAGGGCCAGTTGAGGCCCTGATGGGGACCGGAGTCCCTAAAACCAGGTGAAGCCCAGGTGCGGACCAGAGTCACCAGATCCAGGGTAGTCTCAGGTGCAGACCAGAATCACCAGGTCCAGGTGAGGTGCAGGTGGCAACCACACTCACCAGGTCCCGGTGAGGCCCTGGAGGGACCAGAGTTACGAGGTACATGAGAAGCTAGAAACACTGCATTCACCAGGTCCACATGATGTCCCTGTGGGAACGAGAATCACCATATACAGGTGAGGACCAGTGGGGATCCGACTCACCATGTCCAGGTGAGACCCAGGTGGGAACCAGTCTCACCATGTCCAGGTGTGGCCCAGGTGAAGACCAGAGTTAATAGGTCCGGCTGGGTCACTGTTAGTGAACAGTGTAACCATATCCTGATGCTACCCAGGTGGGTACCAGTGACACCAGGTCCTGGTGAGGCCCAGGTTGGACCAGAGATATGAGGTCCAGGTGAGGTCCGATGGGAACCACAGTCACCAGGTCAGGTGAGGCCATGCTTAGGATCAGAGTCACCAGTTACAGTTGAGGCCCAGGTGGAGCCAGAGTCACCTGGTACAAAAGAGGCCAAAGTCAGGCCCAGAGTTACCAGGATCAGGTTAGTCCCAGTGGGGAATAGAGTAACCATGTCCCGATGATACACAGGTAGAACAGAGTCACCAGGTCCACATGAGTCGCAGGTGGGGAGCATGTTCACTAGGTCCCGGTGAGGCCCAGTTGAGGACCAGAGTCACCAGGTCGAGTTGAGGTCTAGAGGGGTACCAGATTCACCTGGTCTAGGTGACATCCACATGAGGACCAGAGTCACCACGTCAGGGTGAGGCCCAGAGTGGATCCAGAGTCATCATGTCCAGGTGAGTCTCAGGTGTGGAACAGAGTATCCAGTTCATAATGGTCCACAGGGGAGGACAAGCGTCAGCTGATTGAGTTAGGCTCAGTTAGGATGAGAGTCACCATTTCCAGGTGAGGCCAAGAAGGAGTCCACAGCAATCAGTTTCAGGTGGGGAACAAAGTCATCAGGACTGGGGGAGGCCCAGATGGGGACCAGATTCACCCTGTCCAGGTGATTCCCAGGTGGTGACCAGAGTTACCAGTTCTGGGTGAGGACCAGGTTAGGACCAGATTCACCAGGTCCAAGTGAGGCCCACTTGGGGACCTATGTCACCAGTTATGTCTGAGGCCCATGTGGAAACCCCACTCACCAGGTCCAGGTGAGGCCACCCTGCAGGCCATGCAGAGGAACGGTGTCCCGATGAAGCCCAGGTATGGACCAGAGTTACCAGGTCCAGGTGAGGCCAACCTGCAGGCCATGCAGTGGAACCATCTCCCGATGATGCCCAGGTAGGGAGCAGAGTCACCGGGTTCAAATGAGGCCCAGATCGAGGATATTCACTAGGTCCAGGTGAGGCCCAGTTGAGGACCAGAGTCACCAGATCTGGTTGAGGCCTAGAGGGGTACCAGAATCACCTGGTCCAGGTGACATCCAGATGGGGACCAGAGTCACCAGGTCAGGGTAAGGCCCAGAGAGGTTACAGAGTCATCATGTCCAGGTGAGGCTCAGGTGTGGAACAGAGTAATCAGGTACCAATGATGCCCAGGTGAGTTCCAGAGTCACCAGATCTGGGTGACGCGCAGATAGGATCAGAGTCACCAGTTCCAGGTGAGGCAAAAAGAGTCCACAGCAATCAGGTCCAAGTGGGGAAGAAAGTCACCAGGACTCGGTGAGGCCAAGATGAGGAACAGATTCACCAGGTCCAGGTGAGGCCCAGGTCGTGACCAGAGTCCCCGGGTCGGGGAGAGGACCAGGTAAGTACTAGATTCACCAGGTCCAAGAGGCCCACGTGGGGACCTGAGTCACCAGGTATGGGTGAGGCCCAGGTGACAACCCCACTCACCAATTCCAGGTGAGGCCAACCTGCATGCCAGAGTCACCAGATCCAGGTGAGGCCCTAGACGGGAACGGAATCACCAGGTTAATTTGAGTCTACAAGGACACCACAGTCACCAGGTCCAGGTTTGGTTCATGTGGGAACGAGAGGCAACAGGTCAAGGTGAGACCCAGGTGGGGACCACAGTCACCAGGTCCAGATTGAGGCCTAGGTGGGGGGACCAGAGTCATCAGGACCAGTTGAGGCCAAAGTGCGGAGAACAGATATCATGTCCAAGTGAGGCCCAGGTGGGGAACAGAGTAACCATATCCCATTGATGCCAGGTGGGATAAGAGTCACAAGGTGCAGACGAGGCTTAAGTGAGGAGTAGATTCACCAGATCGTGTTGAGGCCCAGTTGAGTACCAGTCTTCCCAGCTCTGGGTGAGTCCCAAAGGGGGACCAGAGTCACCCGGTTCTTGTGATATCCAGGTGAGGACCAGAGTCAACAGGTCAGGGTGAGGCCCAGAGGGGGACGAGAATCACTAGGTCCAGGTGAGTCCCCGATAGGAACTGAGGTGAGGCCAGACTGAGGACCAGAGTCACCAGATCCAGGTGAGGTCCATGTTGGAAAGAGAGTCACCAGGTCCAGGAGAGGTCCAGGTGGGGACCAGAGTCACCAGATCCAGGTGAAGGCCAGGTGGGGACCAGAGTCACCAGATCCAGGTGAAGCCCAGGTGGGGACCAGAGTCACTAGGTCCGATGAGGCCCAGGTGAGGACCAGAGTTACCAGGTACACGTGAGGCGCTGGTAGGTATCAGAGGCAACTGGTCCTTGTGAGGCAGGCTTGGGGACCATGGTCAAGAGTTCTACTTGAGGCCCAGTGTGGAACACTGTAACCAGGTCCAAGTGAGTCCCCGGTGGTGACAAGAGTCACCAGGTCCGGTGAGGCCCAGGTGGGAACCAGGATCACCAGGTACAGGGGAGGCCCTTGAACGAACCAGAGTCAACAGTTCGAGGTCACGCGCAGGTGGCAACTAGGGTCAGCAGGTCCAAGTCAGGCCAAAGTGTGGTTCACAGTCACTAGAGCACGGTGAGACCCACAGGATGACCAGAGTCACCTGCTCCAGGTGAGGTCCAGGTATGGAACACAGTCACCGGGTCCCATTTTTGCCGTGATGAGGACCATGGTCAACAGGGCCAGGTGAAGCCCAGGTTGGGACCATAGTCACCAGATCCAGGGTAGTCTCAGGTGCAGACCAGAATCACCAGGTCCAGGTGAGGTGCAGGTGGCAACCACACTCACCAGGTCCCGGTGAGGCCCTGGTGGGGAGCAGAGTCACGAGGTACATGAGAAGCTAGAAACACTGCAGCCACCAGGTCCACATGATGTCCATGTGGGAACGAGAATCACCAGTTAGAGGTGAGGACCCTGTGGGGATCCGACTCACCATGTCCAGGTGAGACCCAGGTGGGAACCAGTGTCACCATGTCCAGGTGTGGCGAGGTGAAGACCAGAGATAATAGGTCCGGCTGGGTCACTGTTAGTGAACAGTGTAACCATATCCTGATGCTACCCAGGTGGGTACGAGAGACACCAAGTCCTGGTGAGGCCCAGGTGAGACAAGAGACATGAGGACCAGGTGAGGTCCCGATGGGAACCACAGTCACCAGGTCAGGTGAGGCCATGCTTAGGATCAGAGTCACCAGTTACAGGTGAGACCCAGGTTGAGCCAGATTCACCTGGTAGAGAAGAGGCCAAAGTCAGGACCAGAGTTACCAGGATCAGGTCAGTCCCAGAGGGGAATAGTGTAACCATTTCCCGATGATGCCCAGGTAGAACCAGAGTCAACAGGTCCAGATGAGGCGCAGGTGGGGAGCATGTTCCCTAGGTCCTGGTGAGGCCCAGTTGAGGCCCAGAGTCACCAGGTCAAGTTGAGGCCTAGAGGGGTACCAGATTCACCTGGTCTAGGTGACATCCACATGGGGACCAGAGTCACCATGTCAGGCTGAGGCCCAGAGGGGATCCAGAGTCATCATGTCCAGGTGAGGCTCAGGTGTGTAACAAAGTATCCAGGTCATAATGGTCCACAGGGGAGGACCAGAGTCACCAGATCTGGGTGAGATCCATTTAGGATCAGAGTACCAGTTCAAGGTGAGGCCAAGAAGGAGTCCACAGCAATCAGGTCCAGGTGGGGAACAAAGTCACCAGGACTGGGTGAGGCCCAGATGGGGACCAGATTCACCAGGTCCAGGTGATTCCCACGTGGTGACCAGAGTTACCAGTTCCGGGTGAGGTCCAGGTAAGGACCAGATTCACTATGTCCAAGTGAGACCCACGTGGGGACCTGTGTCACCAGGCATGGGTGAGGCCCAGGTGTCAACGCCACTCACCAGGTCCAGGTGAGGGCAACCTGCAGGCCATGCAGAGGAACCATGTCCCGATGATGCCCAGGTAGGGACCAGAGTTACGAGGTCCAGGTGAAGCTAACCTGCAGGTCATGCAGTGGAGCCATGACCCGATGATGCCCAGGAAGGGACAAGAGTCATCAGGTCCAAATGAGACCCAGATGGAGCATATTCACTAGGTCCAGTGAGGCCCAGTTGAGGACCAGAGTCACCAGATCTGGTTGAGGCCTAGAGGGGTACCAGAATCACCTGGTACAGGTGACATCCAGATGGGGACCAGAGTCACCAGGTCAGAGTGAGGCCCAGAGAGGCTCCAGAGTCATCATGTCCAGGTGAGGCTCAGGTGTGGAACAGAGTATCCAGGTCATAATGGTCCACAGGTGAGGACCAGAGTCACCAGGTCTGGGTGACGCGCAGATAGGATCAGAGTCACCAGTTCCAGGTGAGGCCAAGAAAGAGTCCACAGCAATCAGGTCCCGGTGGGGAACAAAGCCACCAGGACTGAGTGAGGCCCAGATGGGGACCAGATTCACCAGGTTCAGGTGAGGCCTAGGTGGTGACCAGAGTCCCCGGGTCTGGGAGAGGACCAGGTAAGGACCAGATTCACCAGATCCAAGAGGCCCACGTGACGATAGAGTCACCAGGTATGGGTGAGGTCCTGGTGGCAAACCCACTCACCAGGTCCAGGTGAGGCCATCATGCAGGCCAGAGTCACCAGATCCAGGTGAGTCCCTAGTGGGGACCGGCGTCACCAGGTAAATGTGAGGTCTACAAAAACACCACAGTACCAGGTCCAGGTGTGGTTCATGTGGGAAAGAGAGTCACCAGGTCGAGGTGAGACCCAGGTGGAGACCACAGTCACCAGGTCCAGATTGAGGCCTAGGTGGGGGGACCAGAGTCATCAGGACCAGTTGAGGCCAAAGTATGGAGCAAAGTTATCATGTCCAGGTGAGGCCCAGGTGGGGAACAGAGTAACCATGTCCCATTGATGCCAAGTGGGAAAAGAGTCACAAGGTCCAGACGAGGCCTAAGTGAGGAGTAGATTCACCAGGTCCTGTTTTGGCCCAGTTGAGGACCAGTGTCCCCAGCTCCGCGTTAGTCCCAGAGGGAGACCAGAGTCACCGGTTCTGGTGATATCCAGATGGGGACAAGAGTCACCACGTCAGGGTGAGGCCCAGAGGGGGCGAGAGTCACTAGGTCCAGGTGAGGCCCCAATGTGGACCTGAGAAACCAGGTCCCAATATGCCCATATGAGGACCTGAGTCACCAGGTCCAGGTGAGGTCCCTGTGGGAACCAGTCACCTCGTCCAGGTGAGACCCAGGTGGGGCCACACTCACCAGGCCAAGTTATATAAGAGAGTATCCAGGTCCCAATGATACCCAAGTTAGGACCAGAGTCAACAGGTCCAGGAGAGGCCCAAATATGGATCAGAGTCATTGTGTTCCAGGTGAGGCCCGAGGAGACCACAGGAACCAGGTCCAGGAGACCCCATATGGGAACCAGAGCCACCAGATCCAGGTGAGGTCCAGGTGGGACCACAGTCACAAGGTCCAGGGGAGGCGCAGGTGGCAACAGGTTTCACCAAGTCCAGGTGAGGCCCAGTTGGCGATCAGTCACCAGATCCAGGTGCGGACCAGCTAAGGACCAGATTCACCAGGCCCAAGTGAAGCCCAAGGGGTGTCCAGAGTCACCAGGTATGGTGAGGCCCAGAGGGGGAACCAGAGTAACCAGTTTAGTTTGAGGGCCCGAATGCGACCAGATCCCTGGTCAAAGTGAGGCCCAGGTGTGGAATAGAGTATCCAGGTCCCAATGATGCCTGGGTGAGGACCAGAGTCACTATGGCCATGCAGGCTCAGATGGGGAACAGAATCACTCGGTCCTGGTGAGGCATAGAATAAGACCACAATCACCAGTATCAGGTGTGCCCCTTTGGGAACCAGAGCCACTCTATCCAGCTGTGTCCCAGGTCCATGTGAGCCCACGTCAGGACCAGATGCATCAGGTCGAATTAAGGCATAGTTCGGGACAGAGTCACCAGGTCTGGGTGCGGGCTAGGTGGGGCAAGATTCAGCAGTTCTGAGTTAGGTCAAAGTGGGGACGAGAGACACCAGGTCCAGGTGAGGCCAAACTGAGGACCAGAGTCACCAGATCCAGGTGAGGTCCATGTTGGAAAGAGAGTCACCAGGTCCAGGTGTCGTTCATGTGGGAACGAGAGTCACCAGGTCCAGGTGAGACCCAGGTGGGGACCACACTCACCAGGTCCAGATTGAGGCCTAGGTGGGGGACCAGAGTCATCAGGACCAGTTGAGGCCTAAGTGTGGAGCAAAGTTTTCATGTCCAGTTGAGGCCTACGTGGGGAACAGAGTAACCATGTCTCATTGATGCCAGGTGGGAAAAGGGTCACAAGGTCCAGAAGAGCCTAAGTGAGGAGGAGATTCACCAGGTCCTGTTGAGGTCCGGTTGAGGACCAGTGTCCCCAGTTCCGGGTGAGTCCAACAGGGGACCAGAGTCACCCGGTTCTGGTGATATCCAGGTGGGGACAGAGTCAGCACGTCAGGGTGAGGCCCAGAGGGGGACGAGAATTACTAGTTCCAGGTGAAGCCCCAATGTGGAACTGCGAAACCAGGTCCCATGATGTCCATATGAGGCCCTGAGTCACCAGTTACAGGTGAGTTTCCTGTGGGAACCAGTCACCTCGTCCAGGTGAGGCCCAGGTGGGACCACAGTCAACAGGTCCAGGTGAGGCCCAGGTATATAAGAGAGTATCCAGGTCCCAATGATGCCCAGGTAAGGACCAGAGTCAATAGTTCCAGGAGAGGCCCAAATATGGATCAGAGTCATTGTGTTCTAGTTGAGGCCAGATGGAGACCACAGGAACCAGGAGCAGGAGAGCGCCATATGGGAACCAGAGCCACCAGATCCAGGTGAGGTCCGGGTGGGACCACAGTAACAAGGTCCCGGTGAGGCGCAGGTGGCAACAGGATTCACCAAGTACAGGTGAGGCCCAGGTGGCGACCAGTCACCAGATCCAGGTGAGGACCAGCTAAGGACCAGATTCAACAGGCCCAAGTGAAGCGCAAGGGGTAACCAGAGTCACCAGGTATGGGTGAGGCCCAGAGGGGGATCCAGAGTAACCAGTTTAGTTTGAGGCCCGGAATGCGACCAGATCCCTGGTCAAAGTGAGGCCAGGTGTGGAATAGAGTATCCAGGTCCCAATGATGCCTGGGTGAGGACCAGAGTCACTGGAGCCATGCAGGCCCAGATGGGGAACAGAATCACTAGGTCCTGGTGAGGCATAGAATAAGACCACAGTCAGCAGTATCAGGTGAGCCCTTGTGTGAACCAGAGCCCCTCTATCCAGCTGAGTCCCAGGTCCATGTGAGGCCCACGTGAGGACCAGATTCATCAGGTCGAATTGAGGCATAGCTGGGGACAAGAGTCACCAGGTCTGGGTGCGGCCTAGGTGGGGCAAGATTCAGCAGTTCTGAGTTAGGTCAAAATGGGGACGAGAGACACCAGGTCCAGATGAGGCCAAACTGAGGACCAGAATCACCAGATCCAGGTGAGGTCCATGTTGGAAGAGAGTCAGCAGGTCCAGGAGAGGTCCAGGTGGGGACCAGAGTCACCAGATCCAGGTGAAATCCAGGTGGGGACCAGAGTCACCGGATCCAGGTGAAGCCCAGGGGGGACCAGAGTCACTAGGTCCAGATGAGGCCCAGGTGAGGACCAGAGTTACCAGGTACACGTGAGGCCCCGGTGGGCTTCAGAGGCACAGGTCCATGTGAGGCCGGCTTGGGACCATGGTCAACAGGTCGACTTGAGGCCCAGGTGTGGAACACAGTAACCAGGTCCAGGTGAGTCCCCGGTGGTGACAAGAGTCACCACGTCCAGGTGAGGCCCAGGTGGGGACCAGGATCACCAGGTCCATGGGAGGCCCTTGATAGAACCCGAGTCAACAGTTCGAGGTCTGGCGCAGGTGGCAAACAGGGTCAGCAGGTCCAAGTCAGTCCAAAGTGGGGTTCACAGTCACTAGGGCACGGTGAGTCCCAGAGGGGGACCAGAGTCACCTGTCCAGGTGAGATCCAGTTGTGGAACAGAGTCACCGGTGCCCAATTTTGCCCAGTTGAGGACCATGGTCAACTGGGCCAGGTGAGGCCCAGATGGGGACCGGAGTCCCCAAATCCAGGTGATGCGCAGGTGGAACCGGAGTCATCAGATCCAGGGTAGTCTCAGGTGCAGACCAGAATCACCAGGTCCAGGTGAGGCCAACCTGCACAGACCAGTCACCAGATCCAGGTGAGGCCCTAGTGGGGACCGGAGTCACCAGGTAAATGTGAGGTCCACAGGAAAACCACAGTCAC